>NC_133615.1:33946473-34246473 GCF_964106895.1 Numenius arquata
GTCATATACAGTATCTGGATCCCTATAACCATGTCAAGGAGATCCTGATGCAAATAATCAGATAGAACTTGAGGCTGGTTTCTGAGACCTCTTGAGTAAATATCTTTTATGTAACTTTTTTCTCCTACCGCTCTAGGAATCAAGAGCAAACCTGAACAATAAAATCTCTTATGCAATATGACATGACGACATTGAGCAATTGTTGCTAAGGCTTTCAGTTCTCATTAATTATATAGTCATTTCATAGCTCCTTGGAAAAATGTGCTTTAGTACTTCTTTCTCCTAGGTGATGGAAGGAAGCTTCCATTATTTCTCCAGTAACATTGCAGACAGAGACTGAGACTATTCCCAGAATCCTGCTGTCTTTTCCATTCAGTCTCTGGCAGTCACTGAGAAAAGAAAGGAGATTAAGTAGGCGGGGTGGTGTGTGGTTGTGGGTGTTTGTTTTGGTTTGGTTTTGGTGTTCTGGGGGTTTTTTGGGTGGTTTTTTTTTTGTTTGTTGGGGTTTTTTTTTTGTTTGTTTTTGGTTGTTTTGTTTTGTTTTTTTGGTTTTTTTTTTGTTGGTTGGACTCGATGATCTCAAAGGTCCCTTCCAACCAAAAATATTCTGTGATTCTGTAGCGTGGTTCCTGCAGTACTAGTTAACTCTCTGAAAATGTTTTCATAGATGCAAGATTGGGAAAAAAAAATGCAATAATTTGTGCTCATCTAAATCAAGAGAAGACTCTGGAAAAGAGTGTTTTTCCAGTCTGTAGGTTCCATGAGCCTTGTATATATTTTTTCTGAGTCAAGTCTCCCATCAGTGTTATTGCAATAGATAATCTTTACATTGTAATGACTGTTGTCAAATAATCTAGTCACACATTAAAGTGATAATCTGTTTAATGCTAATATAGGTTTTAAGTAAGGGCCTGTAAGCACAGGTCTTGTTTGTAAACAGAGAGGGACTTGTGGGCGAAGTGGTGATTGGTGGCTGTCTTGGTCAGTAGTTGAGTTTCAATTCGTTGGCAATAAAAGGAAAAACTGCCAGCAAAACTTTGACCCTGGATATGGGAGAGCAAACTTCAGCTGCTGAAGTAACTAGTTGATAAGGTCCCCTGGGAATGTGCTTTTGAAGGTATTGGGGTCCATGAATGCTGATCACTTTTTAAGAGCCATCTCTTAAGAGAGCAGGAGTAGGCAATTCCAAAGTGTCAGAAGTCAAGCAAACAGGGCAGAAGGCCAGCTTGGATGAGCAGGGATCACCTTCTAGAACTTAGGCAGAAAAGGAAAGTGTATGGACATTAGAAGCAAGGACAGGCGACACAGGAGGACTACAGAGATGCTGTTCGCCACTGTAGGGAGAAAATTTGTGCGGCCAAAGCTTGATTAGAGTTCAAGCTGGCCAGCACTGTGAAGGACAGCAAAAAGGGCTTTTTAAAAATATGTTAACAGCAAAAGGCGAATCGGAGATAACATCGGCCCATTACTTGATGAGGTCGGTCACTTCACAAATAGGGACGTAGATAAAGTGGATATGTTTAATGCTTTCTTCGCCTCTGTCTTTAATGCCAATGATGGGCCCCGGGACCCCCAGAGCCCTGTGTTGGAAGACCATGGCTGGGGGGGGGAGGATAAACTCCCAGCCAATCCTGAACTTGTTTGAGACTTGCTGCTCCAGCTGGATGTGCATAAGTCTATGGGGCCTGATGGGGTTCATCCCAGGGTACTGAAAGAGCTGGCCAATGTCATTGCGGGACCTCTCTCCATTATTTTTCAGTGGTCTTGGGAATCTGCAGAGATCTGAGTCAACTGGAAGCTGACAAAGGTTGTCACGATTTTCAAGAAGGGTAAGAAGGAAGACCCTGGTAATTACAGGCCTGTCAGTCTCACTTCAGTGCCTGGTAAAATTATGGAGAAAGTTATTCCAGGAGTTACTGGAAAACACTTGAGAGACAATGCAGCCATTGGTCATAGCCAGCATGGGTTCACAAGGAAAAAGTCCTGCTTAACCAACTTAGTTTCCTTTTATGACAAGGTCACCCATCTAGTTGACCAAGGGAAGCCAGCAGATGTGTTGTTTTCCTTATTTTATTTTAGCAAAGCTTTTGATACTGTCTCTTATAGTATCCTTCTGGACAAAATATCCAACATACAGCTAGATAGGTCCATGACGCGTTGGGTGAACAATTGATCCAGGCAGCCTGTTCTGGGCTCTCTCTTGTGCAGCCAGCCCATGTGGTCAGCTGAAGCAGTGAGCAGTCTCAGCTGAAAACTGGTTGGCTTCTCCAATGTTTTAAGCTGGGTTAATTTGCAACCAGATATGCCACTGTCACTGCAGCAAATGCCAGTCCCGCAGACTTTAAGCCTGCCTGTTGCTTGGAGGTCATAAGTCCCTGTCCTCAGAGTCTTCTTCACTGAGGAAATTACACCTGTGACAAAATTACCTGCACTCTCAATTCTGTGATACAAGTTCACATTAATCAAGCAATGGATGGAACTAGGGCTTAAACAAGGAGACATCATAGCTTGAGCGTGAGTTGGGAGGAAGACTCTTTTCTACACTGTCCCCAGTATAATTAATTTCAAAAATGTTACTGTTGACAGTGCCCACACCAATAGAGATTGAGCATTAAGTGAACTTGTGCAGCTCCGTTCTGGGCTTCCACCAGGTTATTTCAAAAGGAGGGGTTCCAAGCACTAACAGTACACTATACGACAAGAATCACACAAGAAAAACAGAGCTCCAGGACACCTCCTTTCTAAGAAGTCCACCTCCACTGTCTGATGTTATCTCTTCTGTCCTACGTGGCATAGACAGTTGTTTCCCATGAGGTCAGTTGGAGGCCTTGGTGCAAGTGCAAGACTGCTGGCTTTATTTGGACCCCCAACCATATGCCTACAGTAAGGAGGATAACTGAATTCCCAGTAACTTCACTGACCAGCTTCTCCTATGTGAAAATCCGAGGAGAAGTTTTGTGGACAATTAATGCTGGAGATGGTTCTCCAGTCTCTAGTCACACAATAAATCTTGTCCGTGACCTGGTGAGGCTTGTTGATTCAAATGTAAGCTTTCAGACATTCCAAAATTTTCCAGGAATTGTTCACAACGGTAGCTAAAATTTGCATTTTGAGGCAAAGGTTTGTCGGAGTGGGAGACGGACCCGGAGTAACGATGAGTCTCAATATGAGTATGGTCGTTCTCCCTTTATTCAAGTTCACACAGAGTATATAAAGACAGACAAGCAGAGCACGCGCTAGCAACAATTATACGATTGGCTTACAGTCTCTGTTCACGCGCCTAGAGCGCTCACACAATTAGTGCAGACCTCTTGTCCACGCGCAGCAGATGTTTCTCTATCTCCCAGAGGCAGTACCGCTTATCACTTACTTATCATGTAGCTACTTCTTCATACTTCTGTTTCTCAAGGACAGTTCACAGCCTCCTCCGGGCTCTCATCCCTATCAAAGACTGGGTTGCTCATTGTAATCAAGTCATGCCCTTTTTCACTCAGCCATTCCTCCACAATTCCCCCTTTTTGTTTTTGAGCAATCCAGGCTTGGTTTACTACTTTTAACATAGCTCTCTTAATACAACTAAGCACTAAACATAAGCATAGACCTATAATCACAAGAGTTATTATAATACGCAAGCCTTCAACAAGCAAGCCTACTAACCATTGTGGCATATTCCCAAACAAGTTAGTCAGCCACCCATCTAAAAACCCATGGTTTTGATGAATTTTGTTTGCATGCTCTTTTAGCCATTGCAACTGTTTATGAATTGATTCGCTGTGATCGGACAAATTCATACAGCACATGCCTTCAAAATCCTCGCAACCATGACCTTGAGCTAATAGCAAAAAGTCAATTGCCGCTCTATTCTGCAAAATTGCGTGGCGTAAGCTATTTTGATCTCCTAACAGAGTTTCTATTACCTCAGTGGTGACTTTAGCTTGTTTTTCAGCCCAACAAGCTAACCGTCCTATCTCCTTCAAAGCTCTGCCTGCTGCTGCCCCAGGTACAAACATGGATAAAAACACTCTCTCAGTGGGATTGAGTAAGGTAACTTCATCATTGCAATTTGGTGGGAGACCCGTGACCGCCCGTTTCGTACGTGCGGCGTTTTCTCCCTTGGTCACATTTTTCCACCAGTTTTGATTTGGGGCTAACAACGTTAATTTGCCAAGATAACATGGACCACCTATCGCATTTTTCGGAATTCCCTGCCATGCCCTGTCACCACATATCAAAAACACGTCTGGCGGCAAGGCTTTTGGGGTGCCATTGTTCCAAATTTGCTGTTCCCCTTTTGTTCCAACCCCAAGGGCTCCCAATCCTTGTTTTGATGTGTCATTTGTGCCACAAAATGCACCTTTAAATCTATAGTCATAGTAGTTTGCTTTCGGAGTGACGTTTGTCCACCCCATCCAATTAAATGATCGATAATAATTTACGCCAGTAAAGGCAGGTCCTCAAAAAAATATGCAGGTTTGAGTCCAGTTCTGGGAGACATTTCCAATTCTCATTGATCCTAACAATTCTAACTCTTGAGGGTCCCAAGGCAGCGTAACATTCAGGCTATTAAGGAGCGTGGCACTACAGTTACTAACACTCTGAGAATTAATACAGTTCTGCTTACTATACTTGCTAAAGTCTTCTACCTTAAAACCAGGCACTCCTATCAAACATGTCCGAAAAGGCTCTGTAGCAGAGGCAAGCGATAGACAAAAGGCTTGTTGTCCTGTCTTATTCACCCAGGTGACCCACATGTTTTCCCTAGGTTCAATCTTGTGGAGGGTCATTACCGCCGGAATCAATATCCCCAGGGCCAGGATCTTGAACATCTTGGTTGTCAGGCGGATCATGTCGAGTCAGAGCAGGTTTTACAGCTCGACTAGGCACCCACACTGGACCGCAATCTGTGGAGACACACATATAACCTCGACCATTAAATATAACAGGAACAGGTCCCAACCAAATTCCAGAGACTGGATCTTTATACATCACTTTGAGTTGCGGGAGTATTGTTGTACTATTGAACTTAAGGTTTTGATGGTGAATCATCACTGGCGGTTCCTCTCGATCACCCATGAGACAGAGAAAGTTCAATGTAAAGAGCACACGATGTAGCCTTTGCTGAGCATCTGTCTCTACTCCCTTTTGTTTACCTAGATAGTCCTTCAATACTTGATGAGTGCGTTCCACTAATCCTTGTCCCGTAGGCGAATGTGGGATCCCTGTCGTGTGATCAACTCCCCATCTTAGCAAGAACTTTCTAACCTTTTGACTAACATAAGCAGGCCCATTATCAGTTTTAATGCATTCAGGCGCTCCTAATACAGCAAAGCAAGCAAGCGTTTACATACATGATGTGCCTTTTCTCCGGGCAATGCGGTTGCCCAGATCATTTTTGAAAATGTATCAATGGTCACATGTACATACTTCAAGCGACCAAACTCTGGGATATGTGTGACATCCATCTGCCACAACTCTAACGCTTTTAATCCTTTTGGGTTCACTCCTAACCCTATTCCTGGGCCATGGCTCCCACATTTCGGGCAGGCTTGGATAATGCCTCGAGCCTCATTTTCTGTTAAATTAAATTGTCTTTTTAGCCCTTTTGCATTTTGGTGAAAATTCTCATGACTCTGCCTAGCTTGTTGAAATTTATCCATAGGAGGCACATGACACACTGGACTAACCAGGCTGTCAGCAAATTGATTGCCCTGGCCTAGTCCAAGGTCTAGCTGATGACTACGAATATGGATAACACAACAGGCAGCTGTTCTTTGGTCAAGTACAGATCACAACCGAATAAATAAAATCCCCAGCCTAGGATTAGCTGTCTCTCTAAGTAGAGCGTCTTCCAGGCGTGGCACTATTCCAGCCACATATAATGAGTCTGTTACCACATTCAAGGGAGTGCTTAACCAATTGTTCAAGGCCCAAACTACTGCAGTTAGTTCCAATGTTTGAAGGGAATCTCGAGGTTGTCCCTCTATGATATGCTGACACCATTGACCCTTTTCCTGCCAAACACAGGCTGCACGCCGCAAGCGTTTGCCCGCATCTGTATACACAGTGATACCATCTGACAATGGGTCTCTCCGTACCTTGGGTCTTTCTAGCCACTGATTTCTTTTTAGAACTTGCCATAATTTCCCTTGTGGCTGTTGTGAATGCACTCTCCCACTGTAGCCTAACAAGGCTTCTTGCATGGCAGCGTCATTACGCAGCCACCATTCTAAATCTACAGCGTTAACAGGTATGCTAATATCCTCTGGTTCTTTACCATTGATTTCTATGATTCGTGATCTTCCTTTTCGTATCAATTCACCTACTGCTTCAGTTTGCGTTTGAATGCTCGTTTTTGGTTGTACACTTAAGAATACCCATTCTAAGACATTGAACACATTCTCTTTTGTTACCTTCCCTTCGCATTTGTCAGTGGCATCACCAAAGGCGGAGAAGAGAGTAGCAAGTTCCCCCTTTTTGTTTTGCCATTGACAAATGACTGCATATGGTGAATCTTTCCCATTACATATTATCAGAGACACTGGCAACATTAAAATGCGTCGAGATGACCACGTCGATTGCAGTTTTTGCACAATTTGTTGTAGTGCTGCTTGCTGCGTCGCCGTCAGAGTAACGCCGTCGGCTGGATGATTGCTTCTCAATAATTCTGTTAAGGGTGCAATGTCAGTATTGGAGATACCAACACAGTTCCGCACCCATTGAATGTCTCCAAGCAGGGTTTGGACATCAGTCAGTGTGCGCAATTGAGTTGCGAGCTCGGTTGTTTGTGGTCGAATCTTGGAGTCTATGATGGACCGTGGTGCTTTGTTTTTGAGCTTCAGTCCTTTCTACTCTCAATAACATTTCTTCAACGCCTGCTCCTTTTGGTAGACTGGCTAGAATTTGCTTGGTGGTCTTATTGGCATTATCAAAAGCCAATACTTTGAACATCTGTTGTTTGCTGCTGTCATCTAAATCAGGGTGATTCATGATTGCTTCCTACAGTCGGTCAACAAAGTTACTATATTTTTCTGTAGTTCCTTGCATCATGGTACCAAATGATGGGATAGTAGATCCTGGGAGGCCGAGAAATGCCTCTAGGGCAAGTTGCGCCGATCGCTGTAATAGGTTTGCTGGAAACGTCAATTGTACTTCCAAGTCACTAAATTTTCCGTGCCCTGCGAACATCTCTGCCGTGACTCCACGGAGGGGGTCTCCCTCCCCTTGTCTTCGAGATGCTTCATTCATAGCTCGTTGTTGCCAGGAGGATTCCCACAACAAATATTGTGTTGGAGTAAGCAACAGTCTCATTAGGTTACGACAATCATATGGACACATCAGATCAGCAGAAAAAATCCAGCTGACAATTTGTTGGGTAGCCTCAGATTTTACTCCATAAGTTGAGATGGTGGTGCGAGCTTGTTGTAGAATTTTCCAATCATGTGGTTCCCATTTGCCAGTATTGTTTACATGTACAACGGGACACGCGAGAGGTGGAGTTCCGCCCAAACTAGCGGCTGTTCCCCACTGTCCTTCTAGTATAGCGTCTCTAATAATGCCATTCTAGCGTGCAGTTCTCGGAGGTGTTGAGGGATTCACTAGCCATGGAGGCATGTTATCATCCTTCCTCGCCACACGTAAATCTAACTCGTCGAGGCACCTTAAAACTGTCTGTAGCAGTTTGTCTGTGGACAGTTTACGACTCTTGTCCGGGGGTGGAGTTGGCGGACCAGAGGAGTCACTGGAGGGGGGTAGCGGTGGATACAAGGGAGGCGGAGTTGCTGGAGGCGGTGCTGTGGGCAGAGGGCGACACGCTGCTCCTCCCAAATCGATGAGATCAGTAGACGTTTCAGGCCCCTCCCCTATCGGAGTTTTCTGAGGAGACGCTTCCGCATTTGCATTACTTTTCTGTTCTGGTTTCGCATCGGTCACTTCCGCTTTTCCCGAGTTTTGCAAGGGGTTCAGCGGCAAGTCTTTACTTTTCTCAGGAGGGTCAGAGTCCTCATTAGCTCGAATTTCAGCAACAGTTTTACACACAGTCCCGGTCATTCCCTTTACCGCGGGCAGCCCGAAGAACCGCGCAATAGGTCCAGGCTTACTTTCAGGTTTTAAGGTGGCCGCTCCTGGACCTAACATTTGAGCAGCTGCACAGGCTACTTCCCGCTCCGCTTTCATCGCTTCTAAAGTCTCTAGCACAGTATGCCACAACCCACGGACGGCTTTTATCTCTTTCTCCTCTTTTTCATCCCCCTCGATTGTTTTTTGCCACATCGTCCCTCCAAAATCTTGCCATTCCGAAACAGAAAACAGCATAGGTGTGTCAGAAAAATGACCCCATCGCTGTCCTAATTTAATTAACTTTATCAACAGTTTCGCCGGTACTTCATTCCCTCTCTTAGAGAGGATTCCAGCGAGTAGCATGGAACTTATCAACAGTTTCGCCGGTATTTCACTCCCTCTCTTAGAGAGGATTCCAGCGAGTAGCGTGGCCGCAGCTTCTACTTGCATCACTGCGCCTGGGAGGCGAGAGGCCACCTCGCACCGTTGTCTGCTCCCGCCTTTGCGCCCGAGCAGCACTTCTCCCAGCCGTGGTTTCCCACTCCCCTCCTCTAGCTGATTACCGCAGACTCGGAGAACTCAGTCCTGCTGAGCTATGGATCTCTGTGCATCCTCTGCTACCAGATGTCGGAGTGGGAGACAGACCCGGAGTAACGATGAGTCTCAATATGAGTATGGTCGTTCTCCCTTTATTCAAGTTCACACAGAGTATATAAAGACAGACAAGCAGAGCACGCGCTAGCAACAATTATACGATTGGCTTACAGTCTCTGTTCACGCACCTAGAGCGCTCACACAATTAGTGCAGACCTCTTGTCCACGCGCAGCAGATGTTTCTCTATCTCCCAGAGGCAGTACCGCTTATCACTTACTTATCATGTAGCTACTTCTTCATACTTCTGTTTCTCAAAGACAGTTCCCAGCCTCCTCCGGGCTCTCATCCCTATCAAAGACTGGGTTGCTCATTGTAATCAAGTCATGCCCTTTTTCACTCAGCCATTCCTCCACAAAGGTTATCAGAGAGAACTGCCTGTATGATATCCTCAGCTACATCAAGATTTGCTCTTTGTCACAGTTTGAGCCGGATTGGCCAATGATGAGACGACAGATGCTCTCCCCCACCTCTCACTCCAAGGAGAAGGAGGAGACAGATAAGGAGATTTATGCTTTTAGAAAAAACTAAACTACTTTAATGAAATACTAACAATAAAATAGATACAATATAAACAAAACAGTTCCCAGGTAGGTGTCACTGGCAGGCACTGGGGAAGTCCTAGACTGGACTCAGTGATGGATGGGAACTGGATTCTGGATCTAGATTCAGGAACGCACAGATAGGGATCAAAGGCAGATGTCCTCCTCAAGCATCAGTCATTGACGAAAGACAGACAATAAAAAACAAAGCTGACCCTTTGATCCCTCAGCTTTTATACTGAGCATGGCAGATGGGATGGAATACCCTGTTGGTCAGTTTGGGTCACCTGTCCTGTCCACTCCTCCCCACAGGTGGGACCCCTCCACTGGGTAAACAACCAAGTCAGCGGTCCGTGGTTGCTACAGCAACAAGTATAAGCAGGAGCCTCTATTGCTGAACAGAAAGTTGGCTCTGCCCCACCCCAAACCAGGACATTCCACCCCTTATTCCCTACCATTTGCATCATGCTCAGATCACTAATACTTTTATCTGTCAAATCTATACACACACACATAGAGATAGATATATGCAGGTCACCCATTTATGATTTATCTTAAACACAAAAGTTCACTAAGTCCATTTAGTTCATAACTGCAGGATTTCATCTATCCTAGCAGATTCTCAGGGCAGGAAAGATGGTGTGAAATTAATTGTGGTACGTGCCCATGGGTAGCGTGTCCATCTCGAAGAGTCTTGCTGGATGCCACTTGATGAAGCTAGCTCAGGTTTCATCACTAAGTTATCCTGAAAAACACATATTGAACACTGTTAGTATTCTATGTTAATTATCATCATACAGTTCAGAACCAAGTATTCTACCGAGCTAAAAACAGTTCACCTTTATGTTCCCAGTCCAAATCTGTCTGGAAAGTCTTAGCAGCCTGGTCCACTCGCTGATTGTTTGGATCTTCTTCAGTGGTCTGACTAATGGGTACATGGGCATCTACATGGCGTACTTTCACAACTAGTTTCCCTAGCCGGTCAGCAATATCTTGCCATAATTCAGCAGCCCAAATGGGTTTACCTTTGCGCTGCCAGTTGCTCTGCTTCCATTGCTTTAACCACCCCCACAGAGCATTTGCCACCATCCATGAGTCAGTATAGAGATAGGGTATTGGCCACTTTTCTTGTTCAGCAATGTCTAGGGCCATCTGGATAGCTTTTACCTCTGCAAATTGACTTGATTCACCTTCTCCTTCAACAGCTTCTGTGACTTGTTGTGTAGGACTCCACACAGCAGCTTTCCACCTTTGATGTTTTTATACAATAAGACAAGATCCATCAGCGAACAGAGCATACTGTTTCTCATTATCTGAGAGTTCATTATATGGTGAGGCTTCGTCAGCACGTGTCACCACCTCCTCTGGTGCCATTCCCAAGTCTTTGCATTCAGGCCAGTTTGTGATCACTTCTACAATTCCTGGACGATTTGGATTTCCTATTCGAGCTCGCTGTGTGATTAAGGCAACCTATTTACTCTAGGGAGCGTTGGTGGCATGATGAGCAGAAGGAACTTTACCCTTGAACATCCAGCCCAGTACTGGTAATCAGGGCACCAGGAGGAGCTGTACTTCAGTACCAATTACCTCTGAAGCAGCTCTAACTCCTTCATATGCTGCCAAGATCTCTTTCTCAGTTGGGGTATAGTTGGCCTCAGAGCCTTTCTATCCCCAGCTCCAGAATCCTAGGGGTCGACCTCGAGTCTCCCCTGGTGCTTTCTGCCAGAGGCTCCAGGTAGGGCCATTGTCCCTGGCTGCAGTGTAGAGCACATTTTTAATGTCCCATTGTGTTCGGACTGGTCCAAGGGCTACTGCATGCACAATCTCCTGTTTAATTTGCTGAAAGGCCTATCGTTGCTCAGGACCCCATGTAAACTCATTTTTCTTTTGAGTCACTTCATAGAGAGGTTTCACAATTTGACTATAACCTGGAATATGCATTCTCCAGAAACCCACACCACCTAAAAAAGGTTTATGTTTCCTTTTTGTTAGTTGGTGGAGTCATAGCTGTTATTTTGTTAATCACATCCATTGGGATCTGGTGATGACCATCCTGCCATTTAATTCCCAAGAACTGGATGTCTCATGCAGATCCCTTGACCTTACCTGTTTTTACAGAAAAACCTGCTTTCAGAAGAATCTTGATTATTTTCTTACCTTTCTTGAAAACTTCTGCTGTATTACCCCACACAATGATGTCATCAATGTATTGCAGGTGTTCCAGAGCTCCACCCTTCTCCAGTGAATCTGGAACAGTCCATGGCAAATAGTAGGGCTGTGTTTCCACCCCTGGGGCAGTTGATTCCAGGTGTACTGGACACCTCCCCAGGTGAAAGCAGACTGTGGCCTGCACTCTGCTGCTAAAGGAATAGAGAAAAAGGCATTAGCAATGTCCATTGTAGCATACCACTTGGCTGCCTTTGACTCCAGTTCATATTGCAGTTCTAGCATGTCTGGCATGGCAGCACTTCATTCAGGGCACTATAGTCCACTGTTAATCTCCAGTCTCCATCAGACTTTCACACTGGCCATATAGGGCTGTTAAAGGGTGAGCGAGTCTTGCTAATCACTCCTTGGGTCTCCAGCCGATGAATCAGTTTCTGGATGGGAATCAGGGAGTCTCAGTTAGTGGGATACTGTTGTTGGTGCACCATGGCAGTAGCAATTGGCACCTACTGTTCTTTAACCTTCAGCAATCCCACCACAGAAGGGTCATCTGAAAGGCCAGGTAAGGTAGACAGCTGTGTAATGTCCTCAGTCTCTACAGCTGCTATACCAAAAGCCCACCCATACCCTTCCAGGTCTTTGAAATAACCTCTCCTGAGGTAGTCTATGCCAAGGATGCACAGAGCATCTGGGCCAGTGATAATGGGGTGCTTCTCCCATTTATTCCCAGTTAGACTCACTTTGGCCTCCAATACAGACAGTTTTTTAAGACCCACCTGTTATTCCGGAAGTAGTGACAGATTCTGTTCCTTTATGATTCAATGGCAATAGGGTACACTGTGCACCAGTGTCTACCAGGGCTTTATACTTTTGTGGCTCTAACGTGCCAGGCCATCAAATCCACACAGTCCAATAAACTTGGTTGTCCTTCTCCTCCTGGCTGGAGGCAGGGCAACCCTAATGTTGAGAACAACATCTACAATTAGCAGATGAGTTCCTACCTGGACCAGATAACCACTTACTATGGAATGGAGCAGCCACCCTCCTGCAAAAATTCTTTCTTCTATCTTACCTTGCAACTCAAGTAGGTGTGCCTGTAGGACCGGGGAAGGGGTTTTTTTTAATCCCACTTACTCATTGTCCTCTCCATAGTTGGAGAGGCAAAACCACAGGATATTTCAGAGCTAGTTCTGTTTCTCTGGAGTCGGATTCATAGGAGGGCATCTTTTCTTACTGACTGAGACGTGGGTCTGTTGAGGGGAAGAGCGGGATCCTTTCTACATCCCGGACAGTTTTTCAGTTTATCATTGTTAGTCATTTCCTCATTTTGCTCATATATTGTCTTGGTCATTTTCTCCATTTCCTCCATCATTTTCTCTGTTTTCTCAGCCAGTTTTTTCATGGCTGCCACAGTAAGGGGATGAGAGAGACTGTCTTCATACTATTGTACCCTGTTATCCACTTCATTTACAGTTGGTCCATCAGATCCTCCCCAGACCATTGTTGACAAAGTGTGAGAACACACTGATGGTGCACTCTGCACAAGCTTCCTCAACAAAGATTGTTGGCACGGCATTTCACCAGGGTCTATAATTATTTGCCAGTTGCTATAAATCACCTCTTGCACAGCCAGTTCTCTCACGTACTTAATACCTTTCACCAGTACCCCTCCAGCGCGAGGGGAGGAATGAGAGGAGGAACGAGGGGAGGAATGAGAGGAGGAACGAGGGGAGGGCAAGCAGGCTAGGTAGACTAGAAGCCCTCACTCTCCCAAGAAAACATCCAGAGATGGTCTCCACTCGGTCCGAAGCCACAGTCAAAAGGAATGTAGTGACCCAGACTGACCTGCTGCAGAGACATGCAGCTGTCCATGTGACAGGCTGCATGGAATGTCTGAGCCTGTCACTGTTGCAGGAGGACAGCAAAGACAATGCCTGTGTGCGCTGCAACCAGGTAAATGATCTGCTCAACCTGGTGGCTGAGCTTAAGGAGGAAGTGGAGAGATTAAGGACCATATGGGAATGTGAAAGGGATATAGATTGGTGGAGCCACACCCTGCCATCCTTAGGGAAAAAAAAAACTGGTGGAGGCTCCACAGAGGTAGAGGATCCCCTGCCCTCTTGTCATCAGGCAGAAGTAGGGGAACTAGGAGAGGATGGGGGGGGAATGGAAGCAGGTACCTGCTCGGAGCAGCAGGAGAGTCCCCTACAGATCTTCCCCGCCTTCCCAGGTGCCCTTACAGAACAGATACAGGCCTCTGGAGATAGACGATGAGGGAACTGAGGGTGCTGATAAAGCCCCATCCAGGGAATTGCCGAAGCAGCCAGCTCCACGCATTAAGACTGCTTCTGTGAAGAGTAAGAGGAGGGCGATAGTTATAGGTGATTCCCTTCTGAGGGGAACTGAGGGTCCCATATGCCGGCCAGACCCTTCCCACAGGGAGGTCTGCTGCCTCCCTGGGGCCCATGTTAGGGATATAACCAGGAAACTTCCTGGTCTGATACGGCCCTCAGATTACTACCCTCTCTTGATCTTTCAGGTAGACAGTGATGAGTTAGAGAGAAGTCTGAGGGCAATGAAGAAAGATTTCAGGGCCTTGGGACGACTAGTCAAGGGTTTGGGAACACAAATCGTGTTCTCCTCTGTCCCTCCAGTTTTGGGGACTGATGAATGGGTGAACAAGAAGACCAGACAGATCAATGCCTGGCTCCAAAACTGGTGCTACCAGCAGGACTTTGCGCTTTTTGATTGCGGTTTGATTTACAGGACACCGGGTCTGCTTGCGAACAATGGGAAAACCCTATCCCGAAAGGGGAAAAGGGTACTAGGCCAAGAGTTAACAAAGCTCATGGACAGAGCTTTAAACTAGAAGTGAAGGGGGAAGGGGATAAAACCAGGCCCACTGGTAATGAGCCCAGGGGTAAAGGGCCAAGGATGGGGCTGAAATTGGGAGCCCAGCTCAAGTGCATCGACACAAATGCACGTAGCATGGGCAACAAACAGGATGAGCTGGAAGCCATTGTGCAGCAGGACAGCTATGACGTAGTTGCCATCACAGAAATGTGGTGGGATGACGGTCACGACTAGAATGCTGCGATGGATGGCTATAAGCTCTTCAGAAGGAATAGGCAAGGAAGGAGAGACGGAGGTGTGGCTCTGTACATTTGGGAGTGTTTTGACTGTATAGAGCTAGATTCCAGTGACGATGGAGTGTTTATGGGTAAGGATGAAGGGGAAGGCTAACAAGGGGGATTTTGTGCTGGGAGTCTGCTATAGACCACCCAAACAGGACAAGGAGGCAGATGAGGTATTCTATAAGCGGCTGGCTGAAGTCTCGCAATCGCCAGCCCTTGTTCTGGTTGGGGACTTCAACCTACTGGATATCTGCTGGAAATATAACACAGCAGAGAGCAAGGAGACTGGGAGGTTCCTTGAGTGTATGGAAGATAACTTCCTGACACAACTGGTAGGAGAGCCTACCAGGGGAGGCGCTTCACTAGACCTGCTGTTCACAAACAAAGAAGGACTAGTGAGAGATGTGGTGGTTGGAGGCCATCTTGGTCTTAGTGATCATGAAATGGTCAAGTTTTCAATTCTTAGTGAGGTAAGGAAGGGGGTTTGCAAAACCTCCACCTTGGACTTCCGGAGGGCGGACTTTAGCCTGTTCAGAACCCTGGTTGAGAGAGTCCCTTGGGAGATAATCCTGCGGGGCAAAGGGGTCCAGGAAGGCTGGACGCTCTTCAGGAAGGAAATCCTAAAGGCCCAGGAGCAGGCTGTCCCCATGTGTCGCAAGATTAAAGGGCGGGGAAAATGGCTGGCCTGGTTGAACAAAGAGCTTTTGATGGGACTTAGGGAAAAAAGGAAGGTTTACCACCTTTGGAAGAAGGGACAGGCAAGTCAGGAGGAGTACAGAGATCTCGTTAGGTTATACAGAGAAAAAATTAGGAAGGCAAAAACCCAGCTGGAGCTCAACTTGGCCACTGACATAAGGGACAACAAAAACAGTTTTTATAAATACATCAACAATAAAAAGAGAGTCAGGGAGAATCTCCGTCCCTTACTGGATGCGGGGGGAAACATTGTGACCAAGAACGAGGTGAAGGCTGAGATACTTAATGCCTTCTTTGCCTCCATCTTTAATAGTCAGACCAGCTACCCCCAGGGTGTTCAGCCTCCTGAGCTGGAAGATAAGGGTGGGGAGCAGAACAACCCCCCCATAATCCAGGAGGAAGTAGTTAATGATTTGCTTATGCACCTGGACACGCATAAGTCCATGGGGCCGGATGGGATTCACTCAAGGGTACTCAGGGAGCTGGCGGGAGAGCTCACCAAGCCTCTCTCCATCATCTATCAACAATCCTGATCAACAGGAGAGGTACCAGATGACTGGAGGGTGGCCAATGTGACGCCCATCTACAAGAAGGGCCGGAAGGAGGATCTGGGGACACAGCAGGCCTGTCAGCCTGACCTCGGTACCGGGAAAGATCATGGAGAGGATCATCTTGAGTGAGCTCTCACAGCAAGTGCAGGGCAGCCGAGGGATCAGGGCCAGCCAGCATGGCTTTATGAAAGGGAGGTCCTGCTTAACCAACTTGATCTCTTTCTATGACCATGTGACCCGCCTTCTCGATGCAGGGAAGGCTGTGGACGTTGTCTACCTGGACTTTGGTAAGGCCTTTGACACCGTCCCCCACAGCATTCTCCTGGAGAAGCTGGCGAATCATGGCATAGACAAGTGTACTCTTCACTGGGTAAAAAACTGGCTGGATGGCCATGCCCGGAGAGTTGTATTTAATGGGGTGAAATCCAGTTGACGGCCAGTCACCAGTGGTGTCCCTCAGGGCTCCGTTTTAGGGCCAGTCTTCTTTAATATCTTTATCGATGATCTGGATGAGGGGATTGAGTGCACCCTCAGTAAGTTTGCAGATGACACCAAACTAGGTGGGAGTGTTGATCTGCTTGAGGGTCGGCAGGCTCTACAGAGGAAACTGGACAGGTTGGATCAATGGGCCAAGGCCAATGGGATGAGGTTTAATAATGCCAAGTGCTGGGTCCTGCATTTCGGTCACAACAACCCCAGGCAACGCTACAGGCTTGGGGAAGAGTGGCTGGAAAGCTGCCCAGCAGAAAAGGACCTGGGGGTGTTGGTGGACAGCCGGCTTAACATGAGCCAGCTGTGTGCCCAGGTGGCCAAGAAGGCCAACAGCATCCTGGCCTGTATCAGGAATAGCGTGGCCAGCAGGACTAGGGAAGTGATGGTGCCTCTGTACTGGGCACTGGTGAGGCCTCACCTCGAGTACTATGTTCAGTTCTGGGCCCCTCACTACAGGAAGGACATTGAGGTGCTGGAGCGTGTCCAGAGGAGAGCCATCAAGCTGGTGAGGGGTCTAGAGAACAAGTCATATGAGGAGAGGCTGAGGGAACTGGGCATGTTTAGTTTGGAGAAGAGGAGGCTGAGGGGAGACCTCATTGCCCTCTACAACTCCCTGAAAGGAGGTTGTAGAGAGGTGGGTGTTGGCCTCTTCTCCCAAGGGAATAATGACAGGACCAGAGGAAATGGTCTGAAGTTGCAGCAGGGGAGGTTTAGATTAGATATTAGGAAGAATTACTTTACTGAGAGAGTGGTCAGGCACTGGAACAGCCTGCCGAGGGAGGTGGTGGAGTCGCCATCCCTGGAGGTATTTAAGGAACATGTAGACTTGGCACTTCAGGGCATGCTCTAGTGCCCGAGATTGTAGGGTTTTTTTGTGTGTGTATGGTTGGACTTGGTGATCTCAGAGGTCCTTTTCAACCATGACGATTCTGTGATTGTGTGATTCTGTGATTCCATGCTGGTCCATTTGCTTGGATGGCATTCAATATCCTTAAAGGCATACCTGCCCTTTACACCTCCAGAGACTGGGGGTTTGACTTTCTCCCAATCGCTTTATCAATACCTCCATCTCTGGCCAGGTTTCCCAACTGCCTAGCTTCTCTGCCTTCTAAGCGTATGGTATCGTCCCCATTATACCAGCCTCAGAGCAACCAGGAGATAAGCGCCTCCTCTTCATGACAACTTCCTCATATTTCGCAAATCCTTCATAGAGAAGCATTTAACAATTATCTCCGCATCTGATTCCTCCTCCTGCATTGACATTTCCCAGGAAGGACCCTCTCCTAGATCTTTGTCAGAAGAACTCTCTCCCATGCTACCTATCTAGGATCCCCACAGATAGGGATCAAAGGCAGACATACAAATGAAGTCCTGCTCAGACATCAGTCATTGAAGAAAAAGAGCCATTGAAGATCACAGCTGATCCTTTGATCCCTCAGCTTTTATACTGAGCATGGCAGATGGGATGAAATACCCTACTGGTCAGTTTTGGGTCACCTGTCCTGTCCACTCCTCTCCACAGGTTCAACCCCTCCACTGGGTAAACAACCAAGTCAGCTGTCCCTGGTTGCCACAGCAACAAGTATAAGCAAGAGCCTCTCTCACTGCACAGAAAGTTGGCTCTGCTCCACCCCAAACCAGGACAGTCTTCTAATTTAATGTGAGCATAATGAAGCTGCTAAAGCCACTGTAGAAGATGCCATTTTTGTTAAATTCCTCTGTGCTGCAGTATCTTTGTTTGCCTTTCTAAATGTTGTGATACAATGCATTCTTCTGAACTTTCTTGCAATACTCCTCTTCCCCACTTCATCTGAGAATCAGCATATGCACATAGCAGCTGTTTGTGGGCTTAGCTGGCCCCTCAGCTGAAAATTTTTCAGGCTTGCCCTGTAGAATTCAGAGAAAATTTCATGTTGATGGTAGCTGTGCTACCTAAATCTCAGCAGAAGCAAAGGATGCTAATTAAACGTAACTACTCTAATGTTCATCCAGAAGGCCATCTCACACAAGTAGTATAGGCTGGATTTGACTTCTAGGAAATCTCTGGCTTGGGAGAGCTGTAATTGATCTCTTGGATGTTGAAGTTTCTCACTGTCACCATCCTGAGAAAATATTGCTATTCTCTATGCTACTCAAAGAATAAGATTTCTTTATCTTCAACAGAGAAGTTGGTTTGGAGCCTGTGAATTTTATTGCTGCTCTAGGATTCTACAGTAATCACTGGCTCTGAACTGCTGGGTGTAAGGCAGGGGTTATGATTTTGTGGGAGCAGAACAAAGCACGTACACACTGATGTTTAAAAAATTCCAAACTCTGTAGTGTGAGACAGTAGGACCCATATTGACAATAACCTTTGGAGCACAGTAACTGGCATGTAAGAAAGATTCTTCCTGAACTGTTCTGCTCACAGTGTATGCTGTTTTCTGGGAAGCTTTAAGGACATTCTCTTTCACACGGGTGTTACAAAGCACCTACTAACCAGTGTTTTATGAAAAAGGCTGTGAATTATTTAACAACTGTGGCTGAAACTCTTAGTACCATCAGACAGATGAGAAAGCACGCCTGCATTTCACTTCCAATACACATATCTGGTTTTATAGCTAGTCTTTCTTGTTCATGTTGGCTGGTTATAAACTGTAATAACCATCAATTTTTTAGTCAAATGGAACCCAGTGGTGTCATTATAATTCTGACATACTTTAAGTCAACTGGACAGTTCCACATCACAAATTTAGAATATATTAGACAAACTTTAATGTGATGAAAATAATGTTGAAATTCTTGGTAAAACTTTAGTTGGTTTTAGTGGAACCAGCATATAATTGAATAGTTGTAGTTTTTTGTTTACATTAGCAGAAGCCATATGCTGGAAGATGCACTTCTTCCATCCTGTACATAACGAGAACTAGAGAAGAAAAATCTTTTCTAAGAGTAGCTCTTCTTCTGTAGTTGGTGTATGACCCTGTCACTGTTAGCCATGTTTGTGTGTGTATAAAGGAAAAACAGATTCTTGCAATACAGAAACTTTAAAATAAATTGTGCTTCTTGTTTTATTGCATGTTTTCCAGTGAGGATTGCATATGCAACGGGAAGAATGCAACTGTGGAGCTTACAGTGGATCTTGAGAGGCATTGCTTTAGGGGACAGAAATACACTTGTGAGACAAAAAAAGGCTTTGCTAGTTCTTCCATTCTGATCTCATTAGCCTATGTGGATGCTTTAAAGGACATTTTTTTAGACTTGCTAACTATTAAATGACTGCTTGTAATTGCTAACAGGTGTCGTCATCCCCCCCCCCTTTTTGCTCCTTTTAAAGAATGTATGCCAATATATGCTTTCATAATTTTAGCTGTGCTTGAATTAGAAGAAAACTGTTCCCTAGTTGCAAGTTTGTCTCATTCAGTGTACACAGATACTTGTCTATAATAGTGGCATTTTCAATTATTGAGAGTCTTTTAAAAAAAATCAAAACCCCAGAACCCCTTTTTTACAACTATTACTTTTTTTTTCAGGCAATAATAAATAGCACTATAACCCCCAACATGACATTTACTAAAACATCCCAGAAGTTTGGCCAATGGGCAGACAGCAGGGCAAATACAGTCTATGGCTTGGGATTTTCATCTGAACATCATCTTTCAAAAGTAAGTATGACCAATGGCAACTATTCGGCCAGTCAAGCAGCTTAAGAGTATTTGATTCCTGCTGGTTGTATCCTGACTCAGCGCTCACTACTGTTGTTATTTAAAAATAGTTTACAAAAAAATGTTCTGTATCCACCCTTATAATGTAAAAAGACGAGACAATGTTGTTATAACACTTTGTTGCCTATGAATTTTCTTTTAACTGATTGAGGAAAGGAAGGAGATTTAAGCTACCACAGTGTATGCTATTAATGCTTTTTAGGTATTCACTTGTTAGGTTTCATTAAGTTTCTCTTTAAAGTTGTTCTTCCGTTACAGTTTTTCATGATAGAATTTAAAGGAGTAGACTATGTAGTGTTTCTTCTCTGTTTAGATCTCCTAGAAAAAAAATGCTGGTAGTCTTCAGATGCATTTTTGTCTTTTAAGCCACATTTGCTTTCACTTTTCTGCTGTATAGTGCATCAAATTACAGATATTTCAACATGTGCGGGCTTAAAGTAAAGCTAGTGGGAAAAATATTCAATGTAAAAGAAAACTATGTTTTCTTGTTGGCATACAAAAGTTGAAATTTTTACTAAAGAAACTCAGTGCCCTATGAGGCTTCTTTTCTGATCAACTTGTGCAGGAGGGAAGTACACCTTAATCCAAGGAAAGCAGTAACTCCTTTTTCTCAAAGTGATGGTATGGTACCTGTAAGCACCCTTTCTACAGTCCCTGTTGTTATAGATACTACTTGTAGATGAGTCCAGGAACCTGTAAAAGCTGATGTTGTTTTCCTCCAGATGAGGAATTCCATTTTCAGTTTAAAAACATGTTTCTACATTAAGCAGAGAATTTTCATCTTTGAAATATACAGAAGATATGGAAATCCAAATGCAATAAAAAGGAATGTATAATAAATGTTTGAGTAAGGAATAATGGTTGGCTTGTTATTAAAAAAACCCTAAATAAATGAAAAAATCATACTGCCCCTTTTGAGAAAGTAATTATCACTATCCAAGGATAAGCATGGACCTGTCAGAAAACCATTAAAAAGAGAACCAGTACATCTGCTTTATTTGGACAGTGTGATATGCTTGTAAGATTTCTTCCTTTCATAATCCAGTAGCTTTCATTTCTATGAAGCAACACAAACTGAGAAAATTCTGACTGATATTAATATTGAATATATGCATGTGCATTTGTGCACGTCATTGCTTCAGTGAACTTAGAAACTTTGTCATTTATTTAAATTGGTGTGGATGTCCTAGAGGCCCTTGCTTACCAACATAGTAATAATTTTTGTTAATATTTCAAAGGATTTAGCATAAATCCTAATTTAGTTTACCTCTCATATACTAGCTTGTTTTCCTTAATCATGAAATGCTTCTTTGGAGGCAAAGTATCATGCTGTAGTCATGCATAGCCTGTCTTTGCCTGCCTTTCAACACTGGGTTGTCCTTGCCAGTGAAAATAATTTAATTTTTTTCATCTGTCCTTTCCTTCACTCTTTCCTTGCTCTCCCCAAGTGATACTTCCTTCTTAATTACAGTTGTTTCAATCCCATTCTTTCGCTGCCCTCAAACTGATGTGTAAGAGTTTTCAGTATGCCCTTGGCTTAAAACTTTATATTGCTGTTGAAAAAATAATCTGAAAAGCTACAGTAGATATTTTGTCTTAAGTACACGTATGATTAGCAGTTACTCAGATTGCTATGATTTATGAAGAATACACAGATCTGTTGAGAAAAATGCCAAGTCACAGAGCTTTTCAGAAGCTTATGGTGATGAATCTTCAGGACCTTTTCAGCAAACTGTTTCCCTTGTATAATATCTTAATTATCAAATTGTGATTTTAACGTGAATTAAAATTGCTGATCATTGCTACTAAAATTCATAAAGGTGAAACTTTTTGTGTTATTGTAAAATTAGCAAACATTTGATGGAGGGAAAAGAAACTTTTGTTTAGATTACAGTCTATTCAGTCACTGGAGTTGGTAGATATATTGGTCTTGGAATCAGAAAAGCTGAATTAGAAACTCTGGATCTGCTGTGTAGCTTCAGAGAAGTCACATCTATCTCCTCTTTCTTGTCTTGTATCTCTGCTCAGATTACTAACTCCCACTGCTGTGCACTGACATCGTAGTCAGGTTTAATGGAGCGCTCTTTGGTACACCTAGCATTGTAGGACATGAAATCTAATTTAGGGCTCAAGGTACTACTGGATATTAGCAATAGTGCTAACAAATAAACTGTATTAATGGATTTGTTCAAAAACAGGTTGCTTCTAGAAGTTGCCTTAAAAATTGATTCTGGAACTTTTTCTGTACTTTGTTTATAAAAGTCCCTAAGTGAGTAGCCCTGTTGTATGTAATTTGTTTTGCAGTACTGTCTCTGGGCCCCAATGAAATATTTCACATTCCAGGGAGCAGAAGACAGCCGGAAAAAAAAAAAAAACAAACCCCAAAAAACTTAGTCTAGTCTGTGACTGATATCAACAGGTTAATGAAGCAATCAGAGCAGAGATAATAAGTCGTGTCTTCTAATAAACTGGTTATTCTCAGATCATCGTCTGCTTAGCTATGTCACTCTAAACAAGCAAGATGATTTCCAAAGCATCTATCAAGAGTTTGACTTTTGGACTTTTCCTTTTTGGTTCATGTGCCTTTGTCCTCTTAAACTGATTACTAGGGTAGAGCGAAACAACGGTAACCTCTTTCTGGATAATTATTGTGACAGTGAGAATTAGTGGAGCAAGACTATCCGGTATAAAAACAAAGACACTCTGGTGGTTTAGCCCCAGCTGGCACCAAAGAACCACATGGCTGCTCGCTCACTCCTCCCCCCCTCCATGGTGGGATGGGGAGGAGAATCAGAAGAAAAAGGCAAAACTTGTGGGTTGGGATAAAGATGGTTTGACAGAACAGCAGAGGAAAACCAACAACAATAATACTGATAAAAGAATATGTAAAAACAATTAATGCACAATGTAACCGCTCACCGACCAGAACGCGAAATGCCCAGCCCGCTCCTAAGTATCAATTACTGCCCCTCAGCCAGCTTCCCCAGCTGTATACTGAGCATGACTTCACCTGGTATGAAATATCCCCTTGGCCAGCTTGGTAGAGCCATCTGGCTGTGTCCCATCCCAGCTTCTTGTGAAAATTAACCCTATCCCCACTGGAACCAGGACAGGCACTCTAATCAACTTCACACACAAACAGTATAGAAGAAAATTAATTAAACATTTGTTTATCTTCATTAGACCTTTTCTCAATATGTCAGACCACAAATTCACTGCAAGATTGTTCCATCAGGAGTCAGGTAGAAGTCAGTAATACCTAAAAGATGATTCCTATGTTGAAGAATATTCCTTTTACAGGATCAGAATTTCCTAGCACGGTCCCTCTTGCTGCTGTAGTAGGAGGAACAGAACGTTTCATGATATTCAGAGAAAACTGAGGCTAATTTCTCAACCAGAATATAAATCTGTGCTTTTGATAGTATCCTCCTATATGGGAAGAAATATTCCTTGTCAGGACTGCTGTCTGTTTTGTCCCTTTGAATAAGTTGGCCTGATTTATTCCAAATAACTTAAGAGTATGCTAAATGCCAAAAGGACCATCACAGGTACTTGTGAGATTCTCTTGCAGTCTCCCTCCACAATTTTTCCATCTTTTCCTTGAATTATTAAACCTCCAGAGAATCCTTCCTTTCATACCATGAGATCTCATCTTTGTTATTTAGGAATTTTATCAAGAGCTTGCTTTTGCCTGCCTCAAGGAATTCTAGTAAATTTGTGAAAATTTCCTCTACGTTAGCCTAGTTGGCTTTTTCTTAGAATGTTATCTTTTTTTTCTGTCTATTTATTTTATTTATATATATTTCTACCATATATATAGAGAGAGAAAAAAAAGTAGAAAAAATAAAGTGGAAATATATATATTTCTACTTTCTATTTCAGTTTCTACCACTGTGATACAGAAGATCATATTTACTGCCTTGTATGTCTTCAGCTGTTCTAAACCTCAGCATCATGTTTTCTCACCAATCCTCTAGTCCTAAAGCTGATTTAAATAATAGGTTGCCCATCAGATTTTGAGGTCTATCTACAGCTCTTAAATGAGTATCATCCAGTTCTGGTGATCTGTTGCCAATTGTATTATCTGTTCTGATACCTTTGTTGATGCTGAATTAGAATTTCAGGATGGTATATTTTGTCTTTTTCTATATTTAGGAAATACATGCTTTTAAATAACCTGAAAGCTGAAATATAGGATACCAGTGCAGAGAAATGATACTTCCTCAAATACTAATAGCCTACCAGGAGAAGTAGTTTAAAGACAATAAGGTTTTTTAAATCTTGCATAGCAAGTGAAGTTGTGATTGAAAATAGTTGAGAAAATTGTCACACAAAGGTAGCCTTCATCCCTTCTAAATACATGCAGTGCAAAACAATTTCTTTGTATGCTGCTGCTGGAGAGATTTAGCAGCTGTTGGTGAAGTTTCCAATGTTTTCACAAAATCATTTCAGTCTTAAGCTGATCATAATAAGATCATGTTCTGTATAAAAGCAGTAGCAAGCAAAAACAAATGCTTGGCTACTATAGCAATTAGTGTAGTGTCAAGCTACAATTTTTCTCTAGCCAGAGAATCTAGGCCCTCTTCTTAATAAATTGATTTAATCTATCAAGTTTAAGGGTGCATGCATTTTTAAATTGCTGCTTTAGCTATTTTCTGGAAGAGGTATGTGTAGCAGAGAAATCAAGCTTCATATGGCAGTTCAATGTAAAATTCTTTAATTTAGTGTTCAGTATACGTGAGTTTAGTTCAATGAATTTGTTCTTTAACTTGATTGATGTCAATAAACAATCAAGAAATTAACTTGATTCAGTATTCCCACTGCTGCTTTCCTAATTAGCTACTGAAATTATAAATGCTGTTAAAATTTTGGAAGAAATTAGTATTGTTTCAGTCGTGAAAGAACGAAGCCCATTGAAGGCTCTAGGCTAATAGTGACCACAGTAGACTTCATTCGTTGTCAGGAAGACAGTAAAACCTGAATCTGAAAGCAGCTGTGCAAGGCAGCTTATCACTATTATTAGCCATATATAAGGTGGTTTTTTTCACACTATCAGCAATAAATTAAACTTTGCTGCATCATAATTCTCCTGTCATATAAACATTATGTCTGAAAGGTATGTCACTGTGTAACTCTCTTAAATGAGTATCTAATAAGGAGAAAAATTAAAAAATTCTACTGACAGAATTTGACTTTGTAAAATATTAAATACAGCATTCTGTTCTGCATGTAATATAACTACTTCACGCCTATTCTTTATCCTTTTTTTAAAAAGACATATGTACCTTCAGTTTGCAGAAAAATTTCAGGAATTCAAAGAAGCTGCACGACTAGCAAAGGAAAAATCCCAAGAAAAGATGGAGCTAACAAGTACACCCTCTCAAGTGAGTCTTATTGTTTGGTTCAAGCCTAGTGCTTCATAGTCTGTGCTACTTACTGTATTTTACACACATGTATTAAAAATGAACAGGATACTTCACAGTTTCCCTGAATCCTCTCAGCAGTCAACTAGGTGTCAAGAAGTCTAAAAATGCATTAGTATACATTGCAGACGTGTCAAAGGAGCTTGTTTTAATATAAAATTGGCCTTTTGTTTATTCCCATCCCTTTCTTCGAGCTTTCCCCAGAAAATGTTATGAGTAAAGATGGTGAGCAGTTACGTAAGTAAATCTATAGTAAAGACCTTTTGTGTTTTTTCTTATTGTATCTATGAAACTTCAGGCGATACACTGTAAAGGACTTTATATAAGAATCATTACAAGAAAAACTGAAGTTAAAACAGCAAACTGTTTTTACTTATTTCCTCCTGTTCTAGTATTCACTTGGGAAATGTGTTGAAGGAAGATGATTCACATGTGGGTTCTGGAGTTTTATTGCAGTTTGCCATGTTGTAAAAGAAGAGCTTATAAAACACATCTCGAAACATAAACTGGGTTAATATAGGACTAACAGGAAGAGAAATTAATATAGTCATATTTACATTAGTCATGCCTAAAATTAATTTACTTGAAAATGGATACTTTGAAGTTGCTTTGAAAAAAGAATTTGCATGAAACTTTTATGCCTCTCTCCTCCAGTGTTTCTGACTCTGTGTGTAGCTGTTTGCTTTATTTTAAGCACTAGTGAAGACAAAATTAATTCCTTCTTTTGGAGGATGAAGCAACTTTAAAAGTACAGCAGGGATTCCTGAGCTGAGTACCATTAATGCACCTGAGTCTTTTTTTTTTTCAAATGACAGATGCTTTCCCACATCTCTCTCTCCAAGGAGACAAGGGAGAGAGAGAAAGGGACTTATAAGTTCAGGAAAACTAAACTACTTTCATGCAATATTAATAATAAAATAAAAAGGAAATAATGAAATATATGCAATATATACAAGAATATATTAAGATCCCAGGATGACTGGGGAAGTCCCAGACTGGACTCAGCGATGGACAGGAACTGGATTCCGGATCTGGAGTCAGGAATGCACAGATCAGGACCAAACAGATGAACGGAGTCCTCCTCAGATGCTGGCCATTGAAGAAAGAGAGCTGAACCTTTGATCCCTTGGCTTTTATACTGAGCATGATGCAGGTGGGATGGAATACCCTGTTGGTCAGGTTTGGGTCACCTGTCCTGTCTGCTCCTCCCCACAGGTGTGACCTCTCAGTCACAAGCCCATTTATATGTTGCATCTCTTCCTTGATGACCTGAAGTGTCATGGGCCTACCAAGCTAAAAACAGTTCACCTTTATGTTCCCAGTCCAAATCTGTCTGGAAAGTCTTAGCAGCCTGGTCCACTCGCTGATTGTTTGGATCTTCTTCAGTGGTCTGACTAATGGGTACATGGGCATCTACATGGCGTACTTTCACAACTAGTTTCCCTAGCCGGTCAGCAATATCTTGCCATAATTCAGCAGCCCAAATGGGTTTACCTTTGCGCTGCCAGTTGCTCTGCTTCCATTGCTTTAACCACCCCCACAGAGCATTTGCCACCATCCATGAGTCAGTATAGAGATAGGGTATTGGCCACTTTTCTTGTTCAGCAATGTCTAGGGCCATCTGGATAGCTTTTACCTCTGCAAATTGACTTGATTCACCTTCTCCTTCAACAGCTTCTGTGACTTGTTGTGTAGGACTCCACACAGCAGCTTTCCACCTTTGATGTTTTTATACAATAAGACAAGATCCATCAGCGAACAGAGCATACTGTTTCTCATTATCTGAGAGTTCATTATATGGTGAGGCTTCGTCAGCACGTGTCACCACCTCCTCTGGTGCCATTCCCAAGTCTTTGCATTCAGGCCAGTTTGTGATCACTTCTACAATTCCTGGACGATTTGGATTTCCTATTCGAGCTCGCTGTGTGATTAAGGCAACCTATTTACTCTAGGGAGCGTTGGTGGCATGATGAGCAGAAGGAACTTTACCCTTGAACATCCAGCCCAGTACTGGTAATCAGGGCACCAGGAGGAGCTGTACTTCAGTACCAATTACCTCTGAAGCAGCTCTAACTCCTTCATATGCTGCCAAGATCTCTTTCTCAGTTGGGGTATAGTTGGCCTCAGAGCCTTTCTATCCCCAGCTCCAGAATCCTAGGGGTCGACCTCGAGTCTCCCCTGGTGCTTTCTGCCAGAGGCTCCAGGTAGGGCCATTGTCCCTGGCTGCAGTGTAGAGCACATTTTTAATGTCCCATTGTGTTCGGACTGGTCCAAGGGCTACTGCATGCACAATCTCCTGTTTAATTTGCTGAAAGGCCTATCGTTGCTCAGGACCCCATGTAAACTCATTTTTCTTTTGAGTCACTTCATAGAGAGGTTTCACAATTTGACTATAACCTGGAATATGCATTCTCCAGAAACCCACACCACCTAAAAAAGGTTTATGTTTCCTTTTTGTTAGTTGGTGGAGTCATAGCTGTTATTTTGTTAATCACATCCATTGGGATCTGGTGATGACCATCCTGCCATTTAATTCCCAAGAACTGGATGTCTCATGCAGATCCCTTGACCTTACCTGTTTTTACAGAAAAACCTGCTTTCAGAAGAATCTTGATTATTTTCTTACCTTTCTTGAAAACTTCTGCTGTATTACCCCACACAATGATGTCATCAATGTATTGCAGGTGTTCCAGAGCTCCACCCTTCTCCAGTGAATCTGGAACAGTCCATGGCAAATAGTAGGGCTGTGTTTCCACCCCTGGGGCAGTTGATTCCAGGTGTACTGGACACCTCCCCAGGTGAAAGCAGACTGTGGCCTGCACTCTGCTGCTAAAGGAATAGAGAAAAAGGCATTAGCAATGTCCATTGTAGCATACCACTTGGCTGCCTTTGACTCCAGTTCATATTGCAGTTCTAGCATGTCTGGCATGGCAGCACTTCATTCAGGGCACTATAGTCCACTGTTAATCTCCAGTCTCCATCAGACTTTCACACTGGCCATATAGGGCTGTTAAAGGGTGAGCGAGTCTTGCTAATCACTCCTTGGGTCTCCAGCCGATGAATCAGTTTCTGGATGGGAATCAGGGAGTCTCAGTTAGTGGGATACTGTTGTTGGTGCACCATGGCAGTAGCAATTGGCACCTACTGTTCTTTAACCTTCAGCAATCCCACCACAGAAGGGTCATCTGAAAGGCCAGGTAAGGTAGACAGCTGTGTAATGTCCTCAGTCTCTACAGCTGCTATACCAAAAGCCCACCCATACCCTTCCAGGTCTTTGAAATAACCTCTCCTGAGGTAGTCTATGCCAAGGATGCACAGAGCATCTGGGCCAGTGATAATGGGGTGCTTCTCCCATTTATTCCCAGTTAGACTCACTTTGGCCTCCAATACAGACAGTTTTTTAAGACCCACCTGTTATTCCGGAAGTAGTGACAGATTCTGTTCCTTTATGATTCAATGGCAATAGGGTACACTGTGCACCAGTGTCTACCAGGGCTTTATACTTTTGTGGCTCTAACGTGCCAGGCCATCAAATCCACACAGTCCAATAAACTTGGTTGTCCTTCTCCTCCTGGCTGGAGGCAGGGCAACCCTAATGTTGAGAACAACATCTACAATTAGCAGATGAGTTCCTACCTGGACCAGATAACCACTTACTATGGAATGGAGCAGCCACCCTCCTGCAAAAATTCTTTCTTCTATCTTACCTTGCAACTCAAGTAGGTGTGCCTGTAGGACCGGGGAAGGGGTTTTTTTTAATCCCACTTACTCATTGTCCTCTCCATAGTTGGAGAGGCAAAACCACAGGATATTTCAGAGCTAGTTCTGTTTCTCTGGAGTCGGATTCATAGGAGGGCATCTTTTCTTACTGACTGAGACGTGGGTCTGTTGAGGGGAAGAGCGGGATCCTTTCTACATCCCGGACAGTTTTTCAGTTTATCATTGTTAGTCATTTCCTCATTTTGCTCATATATTGTCTTGGTCATTTTCTCCATTTCCTCCATCATTTTCTCTGTTTTCTCAGCCAGTTTTTTCATGGCTGCCACAGTAAGGGGATGAGAGAGACTGTCTTCATACTATTGTACCCTGTTATCCACTTCATTTACAGTTGGTCCATCAGATCCTCCCCAGACCATTGTTGACAAAGTGTGAGAACACACTGATGGTGCACTCTGCACAAGCTTCCTCAACAAAGATTGTTGGCACGGCATTTCACCAGGGTCTATAATTATTTGCCAGTTGCTATAAATCACCTCTTGCACAGCCAGTTCTCTCACGTACTTAATACCTTTCACCAGTACCCCTCCAGCGCGAGGGGAGGAATGAGAGGAGGAACGAGGGGAGGAATGAGAGGAGGAACGAGGGGAGGGCAAGCAGGCTAGGTAGACTAGAAGCCCTCACTCTCCCAAGAAAACATCCAGAGATGGTCTCCACTCGGTCCGAAGCCACAGTCAAAAGGAATGTAGTGACCCAGACTGACCTGCTGCAGAGACATGCAGCTGTCCATGTGACAGGCTGCATGGAATGTCTGAGCCTGTCACTGTTGCAGGAGGACAGCAAAGACAATGCCTGTGTGCGCTGCAACCAGGTAAATGATCTGCTCAACCTGGTGGCTGAGCTTAAGGAGGAAGTGGAGAGATTAAGGACCATATGGGAATGTGAAAGGGATATAGATTGGTGGAGCCACACCCTGCCATCCTTAGGGAAAAAAAAAACTGGTGGAGGCTCCACAGAGGTAGAGGATCCCCTGCCCTCTTGTCATCAGGCAGAAGTAGGGGAACTAGGAGAGGATGGGGGGGGAATGGAAGCAGGTACCTGCTCGGAGCAGCAGGAGAGTCCCCTACAGATCTTCCCCGCCTTCCCAGGTGCCCTTACAGAACAGATACAGGCCTCTGGAGATAGACGATGAGGGAACTGAGGGTGCTGATAAAGCCCCATCCAGGGAATTGCCGAAGCAGCCAGCTCCACGCATTAAGACTGCTTCTGTGAAGAGTAAGAGGAGGGCGATAGCTATAGGTGATTCCCTTCTGAGGGGAACTGAGGGTCCCATATGCCGGCCAGACCCTTCCCACAGGGAGGTCTGCTGCCTCCCTGGGGCCCATGTTAGGGATATAACCAGGAAACTTCCTGGTCTGATACGGCCCTCAGATTACTACCCTCTCTTGATCTTTCAGGTAGACAGTGATGAGTTAGAGAGAAGTCTGAGGGCAATGAAGAAAGATTTCAGGGCCTTGGGACGACTAGTCAAGGGTTTGGGAACACAAATCGTGTTCTCCTCTGTCCCTCCAGTTTTGGGGACTGATGAATGGGTGAACAAGAAGACCAGACAGATCAATGCCTGGCTCCAAAACTGGTGCTACCAGCAGGACTTTGCGCTTTTTGATTGCGGTTTGATTTACAGGACACCGGGTCTGCTTGCGAACAATGGGAAAACCCTATCCCGAAAGGGGAAAAGGGTACTAGGCCAAGAGTTAACAAAGCTCATGGACAGAGCTTTAAACTAGAAGTGAAGGGGGAAGGGGATAAAACCAGGCCCACTGGTAATGAGCCCAGGGGTAAAGGGCCAAGGATGGGGCTGAAATTGGGAGCCCAGCTCAAGTGCATCGACACAAATGCACGTAGCATGGGCAACAAACAGGATGAGCTGGAAGCCATTGTGCAGCAGGACAGCTATGACGTAGTTGCCATCACAGAAATGTGGTGGGATGACGGTCACGACTAGAATGCTGCGATGGATGGCTATAAGCTCTTCAGAAGGAATAGGCAAGGAAGGAGAGACGGAGGTGTGGCTCTGTACATTTGGGAGTGTTTTGACTGTATAGAGCTAGATTCCAGTGACGATGGAGTGTTTATGGGTAAGGATGAAGGGGAAGGCTAACAAGGGGGATTTTGTGCTGGGAGTCTGCTATAGACCACCCAAACAGGACAAGGAGGCAGATGAGGTATTCTATAAGCGGCTGGCTGAAGTCTCGCAATCGCCAGCCCTTGTTCTGGTTGGGGACTTCAACCTACTGGATATCTGCTGGAAATATAACACAGCAGAGAGCAAGGAGACTGGGAGGTTCCTTGAGTGTATGGAAGATAACTTCCTGACACAACTGGTAGGAGAGCCTACCAGGGGAGGCGCTTCACTAGACCTGCTGTTCACAAACAAAGAAGGACTAGTGAGAGATGTGGTGGTTGGAGGCCATCTTGGTCTTAGTGATCATGAAATGGTCAAGTTTTCAATTCTTAGTGAGGTAAGGAAGGGGGTTTGCAAAACCTCCACCTTGGACTTCCGGAGGGCGGACTTTAGCCTGTTCAGAACCCTGGTTGAGAGAGTCCCTTGGGAGATAATCCTGCGGGGCAAAGGGGTCCAGGAAGGCTGGACGCTCTTCAGGAAGGAAATCCTAAAGGCCCAGGAGCAGGCTGTCCCCATGTGTCGCAAGATTAAAGGGCGGGGAAAATGGCTGGCCTGGTTGAACAAAGAGCTTTTGATGGGACTTAGGGAAAAAAGGAAGGTTTACCACCTTTGGAAGAAGGGACAGGCAAGTCAGGAGGAGTACAGAGATCTCGTTAGGTTATACAGAGAAAAAATTAGGAAGGCAAAAACCCAGCTGGAGCTCAACTTGGCCACTGACATAAGGGACAACAAAAACAGTTTTTATAAATACATCAACAATAAAAAGAGAGTCAGGGAGAATCTCCGTCCCTTACTGGATGCGGGGGGAAACATTGTGACCAAGAACGAGGTGAAGGCTGAGATACTTAATGCCTTCTTTGCCTCCATCTTTAATAGTCAGACCAGCTACCCCCAGGGTGTTCAGCCTCCTGAGCTGGAAGATAAGGGTGGGGAGCAGAACAACCCCCCCATAATCCAGGAGGAAGTAGTTAATGATTTGCTTATGCACCTGGACACGCATAAGTCCATGGGGCCGGATGGGATTCACTCAAGGGTACTCAGGGAGCTGGCGGGAGAGCTCACCAAGCCTCTCTCCATCATCTATCAACAATCCTGATCAACAGGAGAGGTACCAGATGACTGGAGGGTGGCCAATGTGACGCCCATCTACAAGAAGGGCCGGAAGGAGGATCTGGGGACACAGCAGGCCTGTCAGCCTGACCTCGGTACCGGGAAAGATCATGGAGAGGATCATCTTGAGTGAGCTCTCACAGCAAGTGCAGGGCAGCCGAGGGATCAGGGCCAGCCAGCATGGCTTTATGAAAGGGAGGTCCTGCTTAACCAACTTGATCTCTTTCTATGACCATGTGACCCGCCTTCTCGATGCGGTGATGACCATCCTGCCATTTAATTCCCAAGAACTGGATCTCTCATGCAGATCCCTTGACCTTACCTGTTTTTACAGAAAAACCTGCTTTCAGAAGAATCTTGATTATTTTCTTACCTTTCTTGAAAACTTCTGAAACAGATGACAGATGCTCTCCCCCACCTCTCTCTCTAAGGAGAGGAGGAGAGATAAAGAGACTTATGAGTTTAGAAGAAACTAAACTACTTTAATGAAAATATTACTATAATAAAAAAAAGAAAATAATTAAATATATACAATATATACAAAACCATATTAAGCTCCAAGGATGACAATCACATCACTGGCAGGCACTGGGGAAAGTCCCAGACCGGACTCGGTGACAGACGGCAACTGAATTCCAGATCTGGATTCAGGATCGCATGGATCGGGATCAAAGGCAGACGAACAGAGTCCTCCTCGGACACTGGCCATTGAAGAAAGAGAGCTGAACCTTTGATCCCTTGGCTTTTATACTGAGCATGATGCAGATGGGATGGAATACCCTGTTGGTCAGGTTTGGGTCACCTGTCCTGTCCGCTTCTCCCCTCAGGTGCGACCCCTCTACGCTTTTCTGCTTCCAACCCTCCAACGTGGCACACAACAATGTTAGCTGACCTTGGTTGTTATATCAATAAGCATAAGCAAGAGCCCCTCTGCATTCCTTGGTATTCACTATAAAGATAGGTCTTATCACTCTGAGAGCAAACAGTTTCTGCACAATATGCTGTTAATTTCAGAGAATTTATTTAGTTAGAAGAGGCTTAACTGAAAAGTAAAATTACCGAACAGGAAATTGGTTCTATTTTACCTTAAACCAGGACAGCCTGCAAGGCACGTAATTCCATTGTTGCCTTTCTCAGTCATTTTACAGCTCTTCTTTTCCTTTGCAGAGAGAGGGAGTAAAAGAGGAAGGAGAGATATTTTCAGTGGCCAGTCAAGACTTTGTAGGAACCTGGCTTTTTTAAGAAGCTTTGAAAGGAAACGCATTGAGAGGTAGTGTGTGAGTAGTGAGCTCTATAACAGTAGCTCAGTTAGCTACAAGCGTCAATCCCTCTGCTGTCTTGGACTTACAGATATCATTCTGCATTAAATTAATAATAGGTAGGAAGATACTGCATATCAAAACTGGAAAATATGCATGTAAAACTTACATAGAACTTGTTACATTTCTCTTGGTACTGCTTTAAAAAATGCATTATTTTTCTCAGGTAATAAACCCATGGATCTTACAGTGACAAGCCACCCATAGTCTATTTTCAGTTACAGGCTTGCCTATGCACTGAAGTGCAACACTTTGATCTGGAGTTCACTGAGCAGCATGAATCAATAGGCTGAAAACTATGTGGTCTGCCCCCCCCCCCCTTTTTTTCTCCCCCCTTTTTTTTAAACTAATGTTACTTATGTTCAAGTACAGAATCAAATAGTGCATGCTGTGGGGTTTGCACCCTCACCCCATCAGTCTTACAACCAACTGGAGAACTGGAGTCTGAACCTCGGTTGTTTTTTTTTTTTTTCTCTAAGCAAGAATCTGTCTTCATTTTTCAGATATTGTGATCCTGGTCATTTCAGATTAAGACTCCTGTTAATTTCTCAAATTGTATGTTGAGTAAATTAAAAAAGTCAAATAAATCAAAATAATCCACCTCTTTCTTCTGTGATTCTGAGACCCTCCTATACTATTAGGAATAGCTATTGCCTGAAAAGTTTTAGTATCACAACATTTCTATAGTGCAAGGAAGGGGGTTTTGGCTAAATCACCATGGTTTTATCATTTTATGGTATCTGAATCAGTAGCGGGCAGCTGTATGCAATTGCCAGTCAGTACTGAACAGAGCTCTATGAAGAACAGTGATGCCAGGGAAGTGTATGGAATACTTAATGAGAAAACAGTATAATACTTAATAAAAAAAAGAAGCTGGAATTGGTTTGGTTTGGTTCGTTCATGGTTTTAGAATCACTTATTCCTTCTTTTCTTCTATTCCATATTTAGTCACCATTAAAAGGTGGCTTGATCTGTGCTGTGAAGTCTGCTTGTTTTACTTTAGAGACTCTTTTGTGAGTGCATGCATTTTGTTTATAAGATTTTGAAATTTAAGGCATCTTTTGAAGAATACCCCTCTGTTATGCTTAGTTTGTATATCGTAGGCAACTGTCATTTTTATACTGCTTGTCATCACAGTCCTAAATACTTATTAGCAGGGCTAAGGCTCCTTTAGACAGTGCAGGTCTCTGAAAAACTCTTAAATAGCAGACTCTCACATTTACTTGTCATGTTGAAAAAAACTAAACCTTAGTCCATGTGTAAGTCCAGGACTGGCAAGTGACTTAAAGTTCAATATCCCCCCAAAACCTATATATGATATAATAATGGCTTTATACCATAGGAGAACTGTTAATCCTTTCTTCTCAAATGTATGAAATACCTATTTGTAGCTGTTATGAGTGGGAAATATCAAACCTTAAAATATGTCATTGGTTTACAGGAAGACTTTTAATTTAAGCACCGTTTTTTTTCCATATAGGGTCTGCACAGTTGGATCTTAGTTAACTTGCTATTCCAGTTAGGAAGGAGGGATGAAAATCTTTTTCAGCTGACCAACTCTGTAAAATTTGAAGTGGATATGTGAAAGTATAAGGATATGGAATAAAAACTTCATTATTTATGAATGTCTCACAAAAATGTTTCTAGAATTCTTTTATTCTCTCTAAATAATATAAAATGTGAATATATTATTTTCAAACAGTTTTGGTCTGTGTAAGTGGTTTTTTTTCTGTTGTATTTGGTGCTTTATTCATAGCCAGTTTCATAATAAACTATTTACCAGGCAGGGATAGTTGTGTGTGAGAGTACTGATTAACCCATATAGAAGAAGAAATACATACTAGAATCTGATGCTTCTCTTGTACATACAGATCAGCCCCTCATGAATTTGCAGGGAGTGAAACTTTAGGTATTACCTAGACTGTGATGTTTGTCTGCATTAATTTTTGGCACTTGAATTTCATTCAAATTAGATGTCTGTTAAAGTACTTTACTGAAAAATAAGCCTAGCTGGAACTTGCACATTTATTTTTCTTCTGATGAAATAATTTTTATGCATTCATATTTAAAATATTTTATAAATCTCTGGCTTTATGTATCTAATAATAGTGCTGTAGGAATTTTAGCTTAAAGATAGAAGCAAGACAGATTTTGTGAGATGTGGTATATGTTTTTTAGAACATCTAGTGTAGTTTGGGAAGAGGAGGAAATAACAGAAACTCTTGGGTCCATAATGCCTTTCATTAATGGCAGTGGAAACTGTTTATCAAATCAGAGGATAATATTAAACAAAACCACATAATTTGTATAAAATAATTCATGTGCCTGATTATCTTGTCAACTCTGCTCTCCTTTGACACTTAATCTCAATTCAGTTTCAGTTCAGTAAAATTGTTCTGTAAAAATCAAGATTTAATTTTGACTTCTGAAGTATTAACACTTAAGACAATAGTTTTGAGTATAAGAGGATTCTTTCCAAAAGTAGGTAACAATTTACATTCATAAAATAAATAATTTACATTATAAATAACAGTTTATATTTGTGTAATAAATCAGTGTAAGCTAATTATTTTCTGCTTTTTAATCAGTAGGAATTTAATATGAAGTGCAGAATGGAGACACTTGTGCATGTGCATTGTATAACTTGATGAATGCTAAATATAATAGAACTTGAAGTCATTATTAAAATGTTTTAATATAACTCCATATTACCCACTAATTCAAGTTGTAGAGTGAGATATGTCTACCACTATGTGAGAAATACAGTAGAATAAAGTCAAAATGTTGACAATTGTTGTGCTGCAAATGCTTAATATAATTTAAAGTTTAATGAAAACGTTGAACGACAATATTTTTGGTTAAGTGACATGAGTGCTTTGTGGAAGGTGATGATGACAGCCAGATCTTATTTTCTTTAAAATAATTGAGTTTTTCCATCTGGTCAATTCTCAAAGTCAATGGCAACATTTCTTATAGATATAGGATCAGATTCAGTACTGGCTTTCAAAAAGCCTTATCCTTGTAAACTAGTTGAAGGCCACAAGTGGAGGCTCAAAATTAGACCCTGATCTTTTAAGATCATGATAATCTTCAGACACTTTGCAGTTTCTTCTGAGATTGCTATTCTTCAGCTTTCTATGCAGTGTCAAAGAGCTGGGAAGAGGAGCTGCTGGCTTTCCAGACACTGTGCTTGTGCTTCAGTTTAATAACATTAAATAGCAGTTTTATCTCTTCTCCATGCAGATGGTAAAAGTCTGTGTGGCCATAGGAGATGCTTAGCTTTTAGAAATACTGTAATTCACCTAGTCCTCTGCTGTATAGACGCCCCTCCATGACGTCCATTGAACTCTATTCATGAAACTCTTCTATCTTAGAGTTAAATGTTACCACTTGATTACTAAAAGCATACTAAGACATTTTAAAGTTGAGATGAGCTACTTAGCTTATATGACTCACTTATCTCCTGCAAAAATCATTACTTGAAAAAGTATATAATAGGAAAGAAAATATTAAAATTAAACCACATACAGGGGCTGAAAAGCCTATAATGTTCTAACTTAGGATGTGGGCTACATCACGTGTGTACTTTGTTTTTTAAAAAGGAAGTACTTTTCAGTGAATAGAAATTGGAAAATAGTGTTTGTTGGCCAAAACATAAATGTACACATTGGCGTGATGAAGGTTGATTAAAACTGCACCAGTGCCTTCTGATAGGAAGACAGCCAATAAGCTTTTCAGGTGTCCGGTTGTGTAGTAGTAGCTGCCTGGGTATAACTGGAGTATTTGCCTTCCCAGATAATACCATGATCAACCAAGAGCTAGGCCAGGCTAACATGTCTACAAAAGTTTTGAGGACTGTGCTGAACAAATTTTCTTTACAGCTGGTTCATAGGTGAAACTGAACGCACCACCAATGGCCCTTCCACTGTTCACTTTGGTTAATACACAAAATGAAAGCTAGATTTTGGAAAAAATATCAGAATTGTTTGCTTCACCGTGTTAGAATATAAAGTAAGAGATAAGAATCCTGAGTGTCAATAGTTGCCTGTTGTGTAGGTGGCTGAGGGCTGAATATAATATCAGGTAAGAGAGAGAGGTCTGTAATAAGCAGGAGGCTGGATACTTGGAAATAAATCATAGATCAGTTGTGTTTTGTGCAAGATAATGTGAATCCTATAGTAATACGCTTCTAAATTAAATTCACATGATGAAATATGACCATGAGGCATGCTGGAAATCTGTGAGCCTCACATTAACACTGCCTAAAGTTCATATCTCATTTAAGAATTAATATTAGTGCTTATATACACATAGCCTTCCTGAGCAGGTCACTTGGTAATTCTAATGTGTCATTTGTTTGTTTTACTTAAGGAATCAGCTGGAGGGGATATTCAGTCTCCTTTAACGCCAGAAAGTATTAATGGGACAGATGACGAGAGAGTGATGCTGGAAGTGACGCAGAACTCAGAACCAAGAGCTGAAACAACCCAGAACGCATTGTCATTTACCCATAGGTACAGATTCCATTCCCACATCCTGATTAAGTGATACTTATCTCCATCCTCATTAAAGGGACCATGTTGTGACTTCCACCTAGCAAACTTAAGAATTAAATTCCGTGATTAAAATAAAAGGATTGGCTTTCAGATTTGCAGTATAATCTTTGTTTTCACCAAAAAAAAGCATGAGGAAATCTCTTTGAATAAGATTTTGGAGGGTATTATTTTATAATCAGTTGAGTGCAAGCCCTTGAACACTGGCTAGTGCAGGTGTCCCTTTAACAGAAAGCATTATTTCAATGTTTGAGATCTTAGTAAAGTTAACTGCTTCTTAGAATATTCCAATTAAATTATTTTTGCACACATTTTCTTTAAATGACTGATATGATTGGATGCTAGCCTTTCACTGATGAGTTGTTGGAAGAAAAGAGACTCTTGCAACACTTTTGCATTTTAAAATTTAAAACAGCCTTTAACTGAACAGTTCTCTGACAGTTGTAAACATTTTTCAACTTTTTTTTGAAGCATGAGAAGTGTAGTTCTGCTTCAGACTAGGAATACTGTACTGTGTTCTTTAAGAAAACTAGGACTTTTAATTTGATGATACAAATAATGAGTTAAGATGGGTATATCTCGCCTATTAGAAATGATTGTAAATGGGACACTCCAGACAGAAAATGCTTTCAGGTACTTTCTGACAGTTTTTTTGTATAGAAAGAAAAGAATCCTTTTGTGTGTGTGTGAGTGTCAAGGAACACTGTCTCAATCAGAGGGAAAAGACCATTTAAAAAAATTTATATTCCAAAAGATTCCAGTTATCTCCCAGGCACCGTTATGTTTTTCAAGTTGATGATATAACTTAGTTTGGAAATCGCTGCTTTGATTGGATTTAATTGTTAGCTGTAATGAAGGCTCTCTAAAACGGCACTATGTAACACATGCATGAAAGAGATGGAAAGTGAAGCCTCCAGGACTGTGTTAGTGCTGGTTAAATGGGCATGTTTTTGTTGAGGCATTTCATAATATTAAATTGGCAACTAGGTAGACATACCTAGTTGCTTGTGCTGGCTGGAAGGGTGCTCTTTGCAGGAAGTCTGTTTGCCCCTGATTTAAAAAAAAGAATAAATAAAAAATTAAACAAAACCTTACACCCCGATCATTTGAGACTCCCTGGTCTTTTCATGTGTCAGGGGTACAGAAAGGGATTGTGCTCCTCCATGTTCCCTGCCCTTTTGATGATGCTGTGTATTGGTGACACTCCATGTGTGATGGAGAGGAGTTGCCACACTGAGCCCTTTCCCTGTGTGCCCTGGTAACTCCTGCCGATTGCTGAGCCTGTTCCGCACCCTGCGTTTCAGCAAAGTTAAAGTTTAGCCAGTGCTTCTGGGTGAGAAGGATAATGCTGAAAGGGCATGTGAGTGTTGTCTTGTGCATGACAATGCTTTTTACGTATTTGCCTTTACTCCTGGAGCTGTTGATCAATCGCTAGGTGCTTTTCAAAAGAAAAGATGGTGTGATCTTCCCTCCAATGAGTTCAGCTTGTAGGGGATACGAGAGTCGCTGAGGATGGCCATGCTTCACTGAAATAACACTACTGTAACAAGTTCATTTCTTCCACAATTAGGAAAACTATATTCTGCTCTGGCATGACAGTACATACTTACCCTGTGAAGGTCCAAAAGGAGTGGTCCTCAGTGTAGGCTGGAGCACAGGGAAAGGCACGTGTGGGGCCACCTGGCAATAGCCCAGGTAGCTTTGGGGCAAAGGTTGAAGCTTCATGGGCAGGATGAGGTGCCACAGCACCGCACAGCGAGGATGGCTGGTGAGGTGGGAACTGTGTTGCTGCCGAGAGAGTTGGCAAGATTAGCTGAGTGCAGGCACCTCTGCGGCAGAGGACAGGGGTAAAGGTTTGAAGGGGGTTGTTGTCAAGACAGTGATCTAGGGAAGAGGTTTTCGTGTCTGTATCAACTGGAAGGGTCTCAAAGGAGTTAACAAGGTCAAAATGAAAGGTGCGGAGGTCATGCTTTAGTCTACATCTTACTACTTGTCACTTTTAATCTTCACACGCTGAAAAATGTTCGATTTCATTTTGTTTTAACACATCCTCTCTGGCCAGATATGTCCTCTTCTGCAAGCATTTTTCCTGTGCTTTGTATGTCTTACTGTAGATAGTTGGGGGCTGTTATTTCAGCAGAGTAAGTGTAGACTATTTTGGTATTTATAGTTATTTTCTCACCCAAAAGCTGAAAAAAAAGCATTACATGTTTATGCGTGCCTGCCCCTAACTTTTACCCATGTCTGCAGGAAGTAGGTTAAAAATTTTTTAGCAACTTTTTTCTCTCCAAATGCCTTTTTATGGTCAACTTTTTTTAGGTGGGGAAAAAATATAATCACAAATTAAAGAATGTGGAAAATATTTTTTATAAAAATAAGATGTCTGAGGAAACTAATATTTAGTTAAGAAAATACACACTTTTAAGTCTTACTTATTTTAAATATTAGATTTTATTAACTAGCTTTTCTTAGAAAAAAGCCTTCCTGGACTGGCCATCGTTCAGAAAATCGGACTCAATCAGAGTCTCAGCCAAGCCATCTGAGGATGTTTACTTCTCTTAGCTTTTAAAAATCTAAACCTGGGGAAGATGGATTTCATCCACTAAGCTCTCTTTACCAGGTCCATCCTTAAATTGTACCTCCTGCCAACATTATGATCTAGAGTTGCGCTTCCTGTTTTCTACGGAGGCAACACAGTTTCTCGTTCCCTGGCATTGCTGCCGTGGCTCCCTGGTGGACTGTTTCATTCACTTGTCCTATTCTCTAGGTGATGGTTCCTATCTAGATAGCATAAGCCCCCAGAAAACCAGAGTAAAAGCTCATTGTTCAAGTAAAAATCCAAAGTTGCTTTATTTTAAGCCATTTCAGAATGTGCCTGAATGTACAAACAGTGTTCAGGCTCCATCTGCAGAAGTTGTGTTATTGAAAATAATTGTGTCATGTTGATTATTTTCTGTTGCATTTTAGTAGGCAGACCCCTTGCAGTGGAAGTTCAATAGCATTGACCTACTTCCTGCAGACATGGGTAAAAGTTAGGGGCAGGCACGCATAAACACAGAAGTGGAATATTTTGTCTGTCAAAAATATGAACTACTTAATATATTCTATTTTTGAGGGAAGAGTTAGCTTGAAGAATAAAACAGGGAATACAGTTAAACAGAGATCAACAGCTCCTGTAATTTTACATCAGGTTTATGCTTTAGGGAAGCTTTCGTAACCTAGTGTCACATCTTTTGAGTTCCTTTAACATCACTGTAGATGCCACTGACATTTTGTAGTACAGGCAGAAATAAGTTTGCTTTGATCAGTGTTTTGATCATATAACAGGGGACTCTGCTGAGATGAATAGAACTTTGGTGAGATGTGGACAACTAGCAATTCATTAGCAGCATCAAAGTATTTCACAGTGACACCAAACAGCCATCAAGTTTTGCCAGTAATGAAGTAGAATATATGAGGGTTTTTTCTTTTATCAGTTCTTAAGCTATTTGGCAAATGAAGGAAGCTGGAGCTGGATGAAGGTGCTGAAATAAAATATCTGGGATGTCTAGGACTGTTTTCTCAAGTACACAATAATGAAACATTACTAGTGGTCCATTCATTGTGAAGAACTTCAATTATAGGGTTGTTGCATCTGCATATTTTACTCTGTGGTACTGCGGTATAATGAATTTTCTGTCTTCCTGTCATGAAATGCAAAAGGTTCCATTTCGAAATTAGAGTAGTGGAAACCGTTCGTCTGGGAGACTGCAACCACATTGGAAATTAGAAAGTAATTTTATTTAAACAACATACCTCAGACAAAAAACCAAAACAAAACCCTAAAATTGAATTGATCTTCATGCTTATATTAAGTTATCTAACTGCAGTTTGTTAAAGGAAAAAAAATAGAAATAAAAGGGTTTTTTTTTCCTTCTCTATGGTAAGAATAGGTGTAGAAATAAGATATGGGTTCATTGTCTGAAGCCAAATTCTTTTTTATTTAGGCAATACATTCAGATTAAATTCACCTGAATTTTAAGAGGCTAGCTAAAATAGTTTCCTACATAAACAAATTGTGATCTGATCACTGTGTATGACTGAGACTTAACATGTTCGCTTTATTTAGGAACTACTCTGAAATTTATAACTAATGTAATTACATGACAACACTGAATGTGTAGCACCTTCTTTCTGTACTCTCTAGAGATTTTAGTATTTTTGTTTAATTCTACTTTAGCAGTTTAGGAGTCATTTGTGCTGGGCTTAATGTTCAGCACAGTGAGAGGCTCAGGAAAGTTGGATTGTAAACATCTTCACATTATGCTGTTTGCCCTACCCTTTTCCTAGCCTAGGTGCCTTGTCAGGGAAAGTGTAACAGAGCTCACAATGTTAGAAAACAAACGTGCTCTAATGGTGCCATGGCACATAGGCATAGCATCATGAAAGGATGGGAGCTCAGCATCTGTTCTGCTGTCTGTGAAATCACAACTAGCAAAACTTACGCACAAATTCATATTCTTGGCATCCCTGTTGGGTTTGTGATGAGTTCTGTAAACTGGAGGGGAGAGAAGCGGGGAGCAAAGCTTTATATTCTTCTTTGAAACTGTTGCTTCAATTAACTGTTGAATTGGGTCTGGTTGAACTGGTCTATAAATTATTTTTTCAACTTTCAGCTGACTTATGAGCCAAATCATGGAATCATTTAGGTTGGAAAAGATCTTTAAGATCATCGAGTCCAACCACAAATCATCTGCCCTATGCATTATTCTGAAAAGAAGCTGAAGGAAACCTAAGATCACTTAGATCCCACAAGTCTAGACTGAGTAAAGAACTAGCAACCGTCAGTGAATTAAGGGAAGGTTCCGTGTTTGGTTTTTTTCTTAAAGAAAAACTGGTGTTTTTTACAATAGGGGAGAGAGAGAAACTTACATAGGGACTGCTGTAGGTCACAGGAAAAGCACCAGTATCAGAGACTTCCCATGTATGAAATTTCTTTTTTTTTTTCTATCCATTTAATCTCCTTGTAGTAAATTTGACTCTAGGATCAACATAGCGCAATAAATTTAGACTTTTCTTGGATTCAGATTTAGTTTAAGCAAGGCAAATTTATTACTTCCATTCTCTTAAAAAGCTGAGAGAAAAAACCACGAGTGGCAGTATCCACTTATAAATGTTGCAACTCACTAGCAAGTTGTTTTGTTCAAACCTATGCAGTCAATATATGGTTTACTGTGATCACATAGTTCATGCGACTTGCTGCTTGTTTTTCAAAGTACTTCTGACAGCTCCATAGATGGTTTAGTTTGGGTTTTATATATAGGCTATTGACTCTAAGTAATTATATGGCTATTACAGGAGACAAAGGAAACTTACTTAAATTTGCCATGCTCTCACATAGCTTCTGTTCTCTTAATGGAATAAAATTATTTTGTTGTCAGCATGTAAACTAACAGTTCATCTCCAATGCTAACTGTGCGATTAATGCATGTCATTCTATTTACTGGGATAAGCAAACTGGCGATTGTAATGCAAAAATGATTTGCACCAGTAGTTATTATTTGATATTGTAAGATAACCTAATGCACTAGCTGGGCAGAGGACAAATAGTCATCATTCAGAATCTTTATGCAACTGCCTAATCACATATAAGTATTTCTGTAGGTCAATCTATAGCATGTTTTTCTGTTCCTGATAGTGGAGTTGTGAGGCCCTGCAGCTGTAACAATTGTTCGGCTAAATTCAGTGTTTGCTATGAAAGTAAGGCAGGAATCAGCATGAAGTGGTCTTAGAGACTGAGATATCCTGTGGTATCACCGACAGAAGGTTAAACTAAGATTTAAAATAAGCGCTTGCAAATCTTTCACATTCAACCCTTTCGTAACAGCTACTGTCTTCAGCAGAGGCACAACACATCCCAGTTTAAGCTATGACAGTACCTAGAAACGCAGACAGAGGTTTGTGCAGAGCATCTCCATCCCTTACATGTAGTGTATGTCAGATTTACAGGGTTGGGAGCAGTCCCTTTAGCTACCTCACTGCTCTATATGTAGTTGCAGTTGCTCAGAGCATTGCTCTGTCTGTCTACTCTGTCGTTGCGAAGTTGAGGATCTCTGCTGAGCTTGGTAGAATCAACCTGTAGATGCAACAGCCTCATGGATCACATCTATATGGCTAAATAAAACAGGCCTTGGCACCGAGGGCCATGATCTGAACCATATCTACATGTTATAGCAATGACACTGGATCTCTTCTGGGCCTATGTAGTGTGCCTGCGGCCATAAGACGCATTTACTGCTTTGTGTGTCCTTTTCCAGTTCTAAATGCCTGCAATGATTTGAGGGCTGCATTGCCACCCACTGGAGTGGTGTTCTCTTTGCACAAAAGCAAGGATGTCCATTGCATGCCCAGAAGTGTTTCAGATGGGCATGGGAGGGAGGATTGCAGATTGCATAAAGCCTGGTAGGGTGATTTTGGAAGACTGTAGAGATGGAAGGGCACTAAACCTGACTATGTGAAAACTATGCTCGGGATCTGTCTGGCAGCTGGTGTGGACCTGAGCAGTTTGGGGAGAGTGCAAACTCCCTAGTCCGTATGGTCTTCAGAAGCTCAGGACTTTTTGGCCCTGCTTTACTTAGTGGTGGAGATATGGTCACTGGGAAAAGAATTGTTCCTTGTCCTTACTGCCACAGCGTGTTTGAAGTTAAAAGACCTCTAGGGCAGTCAAATACTCCCTTCTCCTTTGTTACATTGCTGACAGAGTGTGGATTTTATCAATGTACACATAAACTATTGTTATAGGTAGAATTTTTGAAAGAAACAGAGGGTTCTGCCTAGCCAGGGGCCTCAGCAAAATTAATCCATACTAATTCAGTGTGAATTTACAGTTAAGCTGCTTTAAATTCTTGTGTATACAGATGAGTTCCAGAATGAAAGTGGCTGTAATTCAGAACATTTTAGTGTCAGGGTCACCATGTCCTGGTATCTGACTTGCCAATAACTACATCATCTAATTGCTTTCATAAAGTGATTAAGTGCCATAGGAGCCCAAGTCAATTTTACTTTCTTTGCAGCCAAATACCTAGTCATTTTAGAAAACGGGATGTAAGTTCCTAAATAACTTAGGTTGCTTTTGAAAACAAAAAAAAAATATTTGGTTGGAATATTTGAAACATTCAGCACTATAGCAAGAGCAAGGAATTATGTCTAGTGTTTAATAGTAATTTAATGCACTAAAAAACTTACTTGGTATCAGTTGCGAAAAATATGAGATACATTACAGGTGTGAGAATAAACTACTTCCAATGATATTGATAAGCAATTTCAGTAAAGGAACAAGGGCAAATCTTTTACTTTTTCAGAGTATGTGATAAAATTTTATGTCTGCAAGGTCTCACAGGCATGAGAATAAAATACTTGCAGTGATACTGATAAGCAATTTCAGTAGGGAGCAAGGGCAATTATTTTTTTTTTATTTTTTCAGAGTATGTGATAAAATGTTAGGTCTACAAGGTTTTAATGTTTAGTGCAAAAAAAGCTAGAAATTAATTAGCTATGCTTGCTCTTGCAAAGGGCTAAAAGTTGTAAGACAGTTATCAATTTTGGTTTACGCTATATGGCCTTCATGAAGAGATAACCTAGTGTCTCTTTACTATATAAAATTAAATGACTAAGACAAAACTGAGATCTTCTTAAAAGAATAAAATTAAAATAAAACTTGAGTGTCTTCAGAGAAATCAGGGATTTTCTTAGTGCTACTGTGATAATTCAGGTTAAATACAAGTCTTTTCCATTGTGAAACAGTGCACAAAAGACATGCATAAAGCTGTTGTTAACTGTGTAAGTTTAATGAGAAACAGAGTCTAAATGTCACCTATGTAAACACATCAAGTGTATACTAGCGGACAACACAAGAAGCTTGGAAACTTCATTGTTTCTTGTGGAGAAGAGTGACTCTTTTCTTTGTCCCCCACTTTAACTTGGGTCATGACTGGGATCTAAATCCCTGATTCAAAAGGACCATAGCTGAAGCATGAATTTTGTGTTAATAACCAATCTTCTGCATCCCATGGTGTGCCTTTCAAGAGCTCTTCTATTGCTATTGACTCTTAGTGTTTCAATAAGCAGTGAACACCAACATACTTAGGCATTTTTTTTTTCTCTGGCTTTGTTATCTTCTGCAGGAGTACTGTGCTGGGTTGCCATAGAAAACATTTCTGTGCAATTTTCCTTCCTTAAAAAGAATTTAATTTCCAGTCTTTTCCTCAGTGATAACCTTCCATATTGAAAGGCGGTCTGTGTTTGTGTTGTGGTGGTTTCTATGGGCCCTGTGATTAATTAAGGCTGTATTATGAAATACAGAACATGGATTTAAGTGGAGGAGCTGAATAAAATATAGCCACTGATTTGCATTGCATAGTCTGCCATATAGTGGCAGAAAATTAGCAGTATATTGTACAGAAAACTGTTCATTTTCAGAGCGATAAGGCCAATGTTTATACTTCATGCCAAGGAATGGTGTGCAGAGAGGCTCTTGCTTATACTTATTGCTATAACAACCAAGGTCAGCTAATTTCATTATTTGCCCCGTTAGAGGGTCGGAAATGGAAAAGTGTAGAGGGGTCCCACCTGCGGGAATGAGCAGACAGGACAGGTGACCCAAACCTGACCAACAGGGGTATTCCATCCCATCTGCCCCATGCTCAGTATAAAAGCTGAGGGATCAAAGGGTCAGCCCCCTTCCTGCAATGGCCGACGTCCAGAGAGGACTCTGTCTGTTCATCTGCCTTTGATCCCGATCTATGTGTTCCTGACTCCAGAGCTGGAATCCAGTTCCCATTCGTCACTGAGTCCAGTCTGGGACTTCCCCAGTGCCTGCTGGTGACATCATCCTGGGAGCTTGATACGGTTTTGTATATACTGTATCTATTTTATTATTTCCATTTTATATTATTATTAATATTTCATTAAAGTCGTTCAGTTCCTTCTAAACTTGTAAATCTCTTTATCTCTCCTCCTCCTCTCCTGGGAGTGAGAGGTGGGGGAAAGCATCTGTTGCCCATCAAGCCCTGAGGAAAGGGACTTGGGGGTGCTGATGGACGAGAAGCTGGACATGAGCAGGCAATGTGCTCTCGCAGCCCAAAAGGCCAATCACATCCTGGGCTGCATCAAAAGAAGTGTTGCCAGTAGATCCAGAGAGGTGATTCTGCCACTTTACACTGCTCTGGTGAGACCTCACCTGGAGTACTGTGTACAGGTCTGGAGCCCTCAATATAGAAAGGACATGGACCTGATGGAGCGGGTCCAGAGGAGGGCCACCAAAATGATCAGGGGGCTGGAGCACCTCTCCTATGAGGACAGACTGAGGGAGCTGGGGTTGTTCAGCTTGGAGAAAAGGAGGCTCCGGGGAGACCTCATAGCGGCCTTCCAGTACCTGAGGGGGGCCTACAGGAAGGCTGGGGAGGGTCTGTTTACAAAGGCCTGCAGCGACAGGACGAGGGGCAATGGTTTTAAGCTGGAGAAGGGGAGATTTAGATTGGATATTAGGAAAAAGTTCTTTACCATGAGGGTGGTGGAACACTGGAACAGGTTGCCCAGGGAGGTGGTTGAGGCCCCTTCCCTTGAGATATTCAAGGTGAAGCTCGATGAGGCCCTGGGCAACCTGGTCTAGTTGGGGGTGTCCCTGCTGACTGCGGGGAGGTCGGACTAGATGACCTTTGGAGGTCCCTTCCGGCCTGGACCAATCTATGAATCTATGAATCATTGGCCAGTTCAGCCTAAACTATGACGTGGCGACAATAGGGTTGAGTGCTTATGGGTAAGAATAAGGGGGAGGGCCAGCAAGGCTGATATCACGGTGGGAGTCTGTTATAGACTGCCCAACCAGGATGTAGAGGTAGATGAAATATTCTAGAAGCTGCTGGGAGAAATCTAAGATCACTATCCCTTGTCCTTGTGGGAGACTTCAACCTACCAGATATAAGATGGGCACACAATACAGCTGAGAGGGAACAGTCTAGGAGGTTCCTGGAGTGTGCTGGGGATAACTTCCTGACACAGCTGGTGAGGGAGCCAACTAGGGAAGGAGCCCTGCTGGACCTGCTGTTTGTAATCAGAGAAGGACCTGTGGAGAATGTGATGGTAGGAGGCCGTCTTGGGCATAGTGATCATGAAATGATAGTTTTCGATTCTTAGAGAAGCAAAGAGGGTGGTCAGCCGAACTGCCACCTTGGACTTCCGGAGGGCAGACTTAGGTCTTTTCAGGAGACTGCTTGACAGAGTCCCTTGGGAGGCAGTCCTGAAGGGCAAAGGAGTCCAGGAAGGCTGGACATTCTTCAAGAAGGAAGACTTAAAGACGCAGGAGCAGGCTGTCTCCATGTACCAAAAAATGAACCATCGGGGGAAAAGACCAGCCTGGCTGAATAGGGAGATGTGGTTACAACTTAGGAAAAAAAGGAGAGTTTATGGTCTTTGGAAGAAGGGGCAAGCCCCTCAGGAAGCCTACGAAGATGTTGTAAGGCTATGTAAGGAGAAAATTAGAAGGGCCAAAGCCAAACTAGAACTTAACCTGGCTTCCAATGTTAAGGACAATAAATAATGTTTCTATATATACATTACTAATAAAAGGAGGACTAAGGAGAATCTCCATCCTTTATTAGATGGGGATGGTAACATGATGACAAAGGATAAGGAAAAGACTGAGGTACTTAATGCCTTCTTTGCCTCAGTCTTTAGTAGTAGAATCTGTTGTTCCCTGAGCACCCAGACCCCTGAGCTAGTAGATAGCAGCAGAATGAAGCCCCTATGATCCAAGGGGAAATGGTGAGGGACCTGCTCCAGCACCTAGACATACACAAGTCTATGGGGACAGATGGGATCCACCTGAGAGTACCAAGGGAGCTGGCAGAAGTGCTCACCAAGCCACTTTCCATCATTTATTAGCAGATAATCCGCAAGAAGGGCTGGAAGGAGGATCTGGGGAACTACAGGCCTGTCAGTCTGACCATGGTATCTGGGAAGCTTATGGAACAGATCATTCTAAGTGCCATTATGCAGCACATGAAGGACAACCAGGCGATCAGGCCAAGTCAGCATGGGTTCATGAAAGGCAGGTCCTGCTTAACAAACCAAATCTCCTTCTATGATCAGGTGACCGCTTGGTGGATGAGGGAAAGGCTGTGGATGTTGTTTACCTGGACTTTAGTAAGGCTTTTGATAGGGTTTCCCACAGCATTCTCCTGGAGAAATTGGCTGCCCATGGCTTGGATGGGAATACTCTTTGCTGGGTAAAAAACTGGTTGGAGGGCTTGGCCCATAGGGTGGGGTGGTGAATGGAGTTAAATCCAGTTGGTGGCCAGTCACAAGTGGTGTTCCCCAGGGCTTAATGTTGGGGCCAGTTCTCTTTAATATCTTTATCAATGATCTGGACAAGGGGATTGAGTGCACCCTCAGTAAGTTTGCAGATGACACCAAGTTAGGTGGGAATGTCAACCTGCTTGAAGGTAGAAAGGCATTGCAGAGGGATCTGGACAGGCTGGATCAATGGGCCGAGGCCAATGGGATGAGGTTCAACAAGGCCAAGTGTCGGGTCCTGCACTTGGGTCACAACTCCATGCAGCGTTACAGGCATGGGGAAGAGTGTCTGGAGAGCTGCCTGGCAGAAAAGGACCTGGGGGTGTTGGTCGACTGTTGGATGAACATGAGCCAGCAGTGTGCCCAGGTGGCCGAGAAGGCCAACAGCATCCTGGCCTGTATCAGGAACAGCGTGGCCAGCAGGACTAGGGAAGCGATCACTACCCTGTACTTGATACTGGTGAGACCACACCTCGAGTACTGTGTTCAGTTTTAGGCCCATCACTACAAGAAGGACATTTAGGTATTGGAGCCAAAGACAGGCAACAAAGCTGTTGAAGTGTCTAGAGCCCAGCTCTTATGAGGAGCAGCTGAGGGAACTGGGGTGGTTTAGTCTGGAGAAAAGGAGGCTGAGGGGGGAGACCTTATCGCTCTCTATAACTACCTTAAAGGAGGTTGTAGAAAGGTGAGGGTCGGTCTCTTCTCCCAAGTAGCAAGCAATAGGACAAGAGGAAATGGCCTCAAGTTTTGCCAGGGGAGGTTTAGATTTTATATTATGGAAAATTTTTTCACTGAAAGCATTGCAACAGGCTGCCCAGGGAAGTGGTTGAGTCACCATCCCTGAAAGTATTTAAAAGATGGGTAGTCGTAGTGCTTAGTGATATGGTTTAGTGATGGTTTTTGTCAGTGTTATATTGATGGTTGGACTAGATGATCTGAGAGGTCCCTTCCCACCTAGACAATTCTATGATTCTGTGTTTCCTCAGAGAATAACTAAACTGTAGGCAAGGATTGTTCCTCCATAGGCTACTTCAAGAGACCCCAACATCAGCTTCCTCTTTGCAATATCTCTGTGCTACTCGATCTTTGGTCTCTGCTGATATTACTGAGGAAAGGCACATTAACAGTATTATGGCGTTGAAATTCAAGACTTTTGAATTTGTAAGTAGAAATTAAATATGGTATTTAATAAATAAGGTGTATTTCAGGCATAGAAGATTTACATCAACAACTAAGACAACTAAGCTGTAGTTCCAAAGCACTACATTATCTCTCTTTAATCAAGTTGGTGACAAATATATTTCATAAAGTAGTAGATTAAAAAAGCACTTACAATACGTATATATTAAAATGGTGACTAATCATATACATATTCTAGAATTACACGCTGTTGCTTTTGGGAAGCTGATATGGATTTCATCATCCTTAACATTTTATTAAAAAAAGTATCCTGTTGAACTGGGAGGACAGAGGTTGTTTTCTGATAATGATATATCTATATTAAAAATCTGTTGATGAATATTTTCTGAATGTGAAGTTTTTATGATTTGAACACTTGGATTCTCATTTGGACGTTCAGTCACAGGATTTTTGCATAATTCTATTTTTCCTGGATATTTTAAAAAAAATTATAAGACATTTTAAGAAAAAAAAAGAGAAAGAAGAGATTTGAGGGCTCTGACCGTTCTCATTCTGTCTGTGCAGTTTGACAATCAGCAAGCACTGGGAGGCAGAACTGGCCACACTCAAGGGTAATAATGCTAAGCTCACAGCAGCCCTGCTGGAGTCCACTGCCAATGTAAAACAATGGAAGCAACAGCTTGCTGCATATCAGGAGGAAGCAGAACGTCTTCATAAGCGGGTAAGTTGAGGCAAACGGCCAGGATCCTTGAGGTGGAAGTACTGGTGACTGTATTCACTCATTTTGAAGTAAAATAAGCTTATTGTTCGGGCTTTAGGTTAATCTTTGAGACAGAAATTAATGATGACTTTTAAAAACACAGGGTTCCTCAGTTGGGAAATTCTTTCTTTTGTAGCAGTTCCTTTTCTGCAGAGGGTTTTGTTGCAGGGTTATCTAACCTGTGATACTTGGGACATGTCTGCCAGCTTTCACTCTTCGTTTGCTGCCAGCTATATCACATCTGTTTCAGAACCTTCTCCATAGCATTACACTTTAATCTCTCTTGCATTTAAGCCCATAGAAACTTGACATCAGATCTGTAAGTTAAAGGAACCCTGTTGTAGTTTCCACATATAACAAAGACCAACAGCTGTCTTTCATCCTTGCACCTAAAGAAAACTGATCGTAGAATCAAGCTCATTATACACAATTACAGATCTGCCTCTGCTTTCATACAGGAGGGGCAGGACCCCTTTCCCTTCACTCTAAATTTTGTTTGCAAGAAATTAGAGTAAAATGGGGGCAGAAATGCCAGTGTTTGAGAGAGGAATAAAGTGTGTGCAAGGTTGAAGGCTGCATTATGAGAAAAAATATATAATATTTTTATTTATCTTCTCTTTTCACATGTAACTCTATATTGTATAATTTATTCATCTTTATTCATATGAATTTGTCATCATAGTTTAGGATATATTTTTGTACAAAGTGAAAGCAAGATTAGCATATGTAGAGGGAAGATGTCCTTGATGGAGTTGCATTAGTTTTGTTAACATTAGTTAACTTAGAAAAATATCAAGGAGATGAACTTAGTTGAGAAAATAAAAACAAACAAAAACCCTGTATGCTTTTTTGCATGAAGATCAGTTTCCTGCATATGTTGACAGAAGGGAAAGGTCAAGTAACAAACATGTCAGACAATTTGGTTTTATATGCTCTACTCACTTAAATGAAATAACGTATGGCAATTAGTTAGCCAAATCCTGCAAATTGTGAAGGATTCTTTCAGCCCTGTGCTGGATCTGTCCAACTGGAGGCTAGTAGTCCCAGGAACAAGGATCATATTGATCTGAGGAGGAGAAATTCAACAGGCTGAATCTAACCTGGAGGTCTGGAAGAATAGCAAGAATTCCCTTGAGCTTGAGGAACCTGGGGAAATGGCAGGTTGTTGGGGCTGTCCCATACCTGGACTGACTTGCAGATGAGGATCTTGAAGTCCCAGCCAAATGATTTGATAGGGAAGAATGACAATTTCCATTAGACTGTAACTGCGTGTGCCATAGCTGGCTGGACAAAATGCACAAAGTGTAATTAAAACTGGTGCATTTTGCAAAGTGCTTTCATTTCAAGAAATTGGCAGTTGCTGACAAAATTGCTTTGCTTCAGAAATTTTCCAGTCAAACAAGTTTGTCTAAGGTGTTGAGTTGAATTTGGTACTGTAAGTGCTTGTCTTTCCCCATAGGATAATCATCTAGATAGTCCTATAAACATACTTTTAATCAGATGAAAGGAATCCCATTCTTAGTTCACAGAATCACCAAAAAATTTAGCATGGAGAGGAATTTTGGAGGTTATCTGGTCCAATTCCCCATTGAAATCAGCGCCAGCTTTGAAGTTAGATCCAACTCCAGGGTTGGATCAGGTTGGATCAGGGATGTGAGTCAAGTCTTGAAAAATGGAGAACCCACAGCCTCTCTGGGCAACCTGTTCCAATGTTTGACCACCCTTCTTGTCAAATTATTTTTCCTAATATCTAATTGGAATTTGTCATGCTGCAACTTGCACCTGTTGCCAGTTCAGAAGAAAAATTGGTTTTGATCCAAAAGAACCTTTGTTGAGAAAAGTTGAATAGAAATGCTCCTAGAAAAATTTCAAAGTTTCAAGTTTTATTTCAAACAAAAATTTGGAAATTAATTTGCATGTTCAATTGTAATGTAGTTGTTGTTTTATATGGAAAAGTTGGCTATCACAGCATCTTGCCCACTGGAGAAAAAGAATGTGTGTAGATATGTATGCATTGGAGGGATACGCTCACTTACAAGATCATAGTCTTTTATAAAATAGACCAGCCTCCAAAATGAAGAATGGTACTGCCAACACTAGATGCTATATTTAGTTCAATTTAATAATATATTATGTGGTTTATAATGTAATTGCAGTATTCACACCTTACATGCTTTAGGTTTATATACAAGTTTTGGTGCCTGAGTCATCTGTTTGGAAGCTACAGCAGACTCATATCCTCTCTTAAGTGTGGTGTATATGTGGGGAAGTAATACATGTTGATTAGTAAACTTTGAATTATTATTTTCATCTTTAGTTTCCTCTTATATTAATAGCCTTACAAATAGCCTTATTTATATAAATAGTTTCCTCTTTATATAAAAAAATATTTTTTATTGCTAATACTGTAGTATTAGTTGAATTCTTATGGCACCTTTTTCCACAGTTTGAACTTTGTCATATTTTATTTCTAAATATCCGTTGATTTTACATTATATCTCACCCTTCTATTTTCCATTTTCCTCATTCACTGTGATAAACTGAGCCTTTCCAGATTGTGCAGCATTTCTCGTAAACTTTGCTTTTTAATTTGTTTTAAATTATCTTAAACCCAACAATTTTTGTTCTATAATTGTTTTCAAATTTGACTGAAATAGTTTTTCTGTGTATCACTGTCCTGGTTTGAGCGACACAGGACTAACTTTTCTTCTAATGCTTGGGAAAACTGCAGTTTTAAAAGACTCTGGTGTCTGAATTTGTGAAAATATTTGCTTTATAGCCAGCTAGGCTATGTGGGATTTAAGGTCTCAGTGTTTTCAAGCCTTGCCAGGTGCAGGGATGATGAGGCCTGTGCACTTGACCCAGGCTGGCCAACAGGATTATTTCATACCATGAATGGCACATTCAATACAAATTAAAAAGTTTTCTGAGAAGTTCTCTCTCTCCCTTGATGGCGATGGTCCAGAGAACTTCTTGCCCCAGTGTCGGACCCCTGAGGCCTTCCCTTCCTCCCAAAGCTGTTGCGCTCGCAGTGTCCAACGTTTGTTGTCCACTGCTGGGAGTGCACAGCTTCCTACTGATATAATTGGCTGAGTATAATCCTTGTATATTTTATATTGGTATGGGGATCAATATTGGTTCTTTAGTATTAGTAATGTTAATTATATAGTCTTATCCTATTAAATCTATTTATATTTCAACCCTCGTGTTTCCTTGTTTTCCCTGTTTCCCCTTCCCGGGTGGGGAGGGGTCATCGGGTGATAAAATAATTGTCTAAACGATAAGAAAATTTTGTGGGTTTCTCAAACCATAACAATCACATTGTTTACACTTTTGAAAATACAGAAAAAAAACTAAAATGCCCCTCTCTGATTTTGATTGCATTTTAGAAAATTAATTTCATTTATTATTTCTTTTCTGATTAAGTATGAGATTTCCTCATCCTTCACTTCAGTTTTTCATATTAACCTAGATTTATTTGCTTTCTCTGAGGCCTTTATCTTCCTCCTCCCATTTGTTCTCTGCATTAATAATGCCTAGAGCTGAGAAGAAACTGAGTACACGTTCAGTGTGGATGAGTGCAAAGTTCTCAATAAATTCAAGTTTTGTGCTCTCTTCTGCTATATTGTGAACTTAAGTCAGAAATACTGTACTTTGATATTTTGTCAGACATTATATTTTTTAAAAGTTTACTAAATGAGTCTATAGATTTTTCTCTCTAAAATACAAAGAGATAATAATTATGGGAAGATGTGATGCCCTGTCAAGAGCTTAAATTGAGCTCTTGACCTTCTCTCCTCTAATCTGCTCAGAAGCAGTTTAACAACAAGGATTTCCCTTAAATGGGGTTGGGGAGCACTCCAATACACTTTGCATAGCTTTTCGAAGTCAAAGGGGGTTAATAAATTTAGAACAGCTCAGTAACAGAAAGAAAAATCCTGAAGTGAGCTACTTCAGACAAATAGAATAGCATTGGTACTAACATTAATCCTGATATCATAGAAAGGAAAGGATTGTATGGTGATATGAATTATGGAAAGTAACCCAAAGTTTCATCTTTGTCATGTAAAAAATGAAAATTATAAATTTTTTTCTTGCATGATAACTGCTAAAGTAAATCATCCTATGACACTGAGCAATAACACAGAGTAATAACACCAGTGCATAATAAAAGAGCTGCAGTCCTTGAAGATCATTCATCTGCAGGAAAACAAAACTGAGGTAACAAGAGATGAAGGCAAGTGATCAAGCTCTAGGATATTCCTGAAATAACGGAGAGGTAAATTTTTGAATTCTAGCTTGCTATTTTACCAGGATTTCCTATGAAATAAGTTAAAATTAGCTTATTATGTTCCAGTTCTTTCATTCAATAAATTAAATAAGTATGAGGACATATAGAATCATAGAATCATTTAGGTTGGAAAAGACCCTTAAGATCATCGAGTCCAATCGTAAACCTAATACTGTCAAGTCCACCACTAAACCATGTCCCTAAGTGCCACATATACATGGCTTTTAAATGCCTCCAGGGATGGTGATTCCACCACTTCCCTGGGCAGCCTGTTCCAATGCTTAATAACCCTTTTGGTGAAGAAATTTCTCCTAATATCCAATCTAAACCTCCCCTGGCACAACTTGAGGCCATTTCCTCTTGTCCTATCGCCTGTGACTTAGGAGAAGAGACCAACGCTCACCTTTCTACAACCTCCTTTCAGGTAGTTGTAGAGAGCTATAAGGTCTCCCCTCAGCCTCCTTTTCTCCAGACTAAACAACCCTAGTTCCCTCAGCTGCTCCTCATAAGAGTTGTTCTGTTTGAGCTTAGAACTAACATAATGGCAAATATTCTAAATAATATATGTACAAATCATCCCATAAAAGAAACCTCACAGACACTGCTCACAGATTTAAACAAGCATACACACCTGATATCAAAATGCACAGTAGAAAAAGTTCATTATTCAACTAAATTGCTAGGAAAATGTAGAACAAAGAGAATAGGTCCTCCACCAATGCCTAAAGATGACAACAAAAAGTCACTGCGTGCTAAGAGCAGACTCCTAAAAGGAATAACACATTTCAGAAAACTGTATTATTGAAAATGCCTAACAAAATTCATGATTGTGAATTAATGGATGCAACCAAAAAAAAAAAAAAAGCCAACACATCCCACAGATTTGAGGCCATTTCCTCTCATCCTATCACTATTCTACAACACAGTAAGATCTGGAAAGGCTAATTGTTCTACCTGTGATAGTCAAGTTTTCAGAAGACACGAGGGAATATAGTGACTTTGGGTTTTATTTTTGAAATTACAGTCTTGCCTTTAAAAAGAGTTTATGTTTTAGAGCAGACTGTAATTATCTGCATGAGGTCCGTTATCCTTCTTGCAATGGAACTAGTTTCTAATAAAAAGAAATCCAGAGTAATATTTTAAAAATCCATGAGAAGAGAAACCATTGCGGAGGCTGACCACCTTCTTTGCATGGAATTAGGGGTGACCAAAGAAAAAATATGAACATTTTATTTCAGGGGATATTTTTATGTCGGATGTACATTTTTGCTCCTCCAATATCCATTTCAACTATCATAAATTTCATATTAATTTTGAAATGGTGTTGTTAGTTAGTCTTGACATTAGAGTATCAGCGTATTTCCAAGGACAGGATTTCTGAAATCCAGCATGTACTCTCAGCTCCCTTTCTATACCTGATTCCTAATATAAATAATCCACATCTGGCCTTTATCAAGATTCAACCCTTACATAATACTTGCAGTTTACTAAAAAGACCTCCCCTTTTCAGACAGAGCAGGTGAATCAGGTTATGGTAGTTTTGTTTTCTGAAATCGAAATGTGAATTTGGTTTTCTTTTATGGATGGTGAACTGAAGGCAAGTCCTTTCTGTCTTTTTCTGTTTGCCTTGATTTGTTTTTAGGGTAGATTTGCATTTAGGACCCAAGACTATTTCATTAGGGTTTTTTTTCTGGGAATTCACTTTCACTGAATGTGGGGTGATACAGAAGTGTCATATACAAGATTATAATTTGGAAAAGAAATAAAAACAAACAAACTGCTGTCACTCTGGGAAAGGAAAAAAATGTTTTCACTGAAGGGTCCCTCATCCCCATCTTCACCATCTTTCTAAAAAAAAAAAAAGCAATGCTTTAAGATCCTTTTATCTGCAAGTTATAAAAAACATACACAAACATGCCACAACATTTTTATGTAGTCAAAACTTTGTAGAATAAAATGTATCCTGTAATTCCAAAACTCCATTGGAGAATGAGTAAATTACTGGAGTTAAATCCTCAGGATTAAAGTATGACATATCTGTACCATGTTTGCTATTGCATGTAATTCATGAGGAGGCCAGAGAGCTGGAAAAAATATTTTCTAATTAGATTGCAAAGAAAGGGATGTTGCCTGAAGTTAGTATTAGCATTATCAATTGCAAATAATAATGCATGACTGAAGCTCAAAGCATCAATTTTGGTACACTTCTTATATTTTCAAATATTCCTACTGCAGTTTCATTACTTTCTTCACAAAAATCAAGCAGGTGCTGAATTATTCCTCTTTTATCTCTGAAGGAATGAATAACTGTAGAAAACATTTTGATATTTCCATGGCTTGAGGCATCAGTCCTTTTCAGCAAATTTTTTAATTGTTTTCTCAGTCGAAAAAAGTACTGTAATGTTGATAATGCACAAAACTCCCCCTGCCGCCAGGTTATCATTTTATCTATGGGTAAATCTTGGAAAACTACAATAATTAATTTGCTGTCACAAATGATGTATATGAATAATACTATGTTTTCTGCATTTTCACATTTCTTAGCACCAAAAAATCTTTCCAGAGTTTTTATTCTTGAAAGCTAAGCTAGAATTATTTTTATGATTGGCTTGTTAGTGTGCTGCTTTGCATCTTACTGTCCACCATAAATTATCCCTGGAAGCATTCAAGACCAGGCTGGATGGAGATTTGAGCAACCTGGTCTAGTGGGAGGTGTCCCTGCCCATGGCAGGGGGGTTGGAACTAGATAATCTTTAAGGTCCCTTCCAACTCTAAGCATTCTATGATTCTATGTGAAACTTTATGCAGTTATTCCCAGTTTTGATGAGCCATGCAGCATCATTTCTCTTGTCATTGTGGAAAGCAAAGGGCTCTCTTCTTCTTTGTAGGAGGTTCATCTTGAATTATTGATGGAATAATATTATCACAGTCACAGTTATGATCCATTTAGGGATGTAACTCAACCACGTAAAAATACATAATTAATACTTAAATTCAGTCTTGCATGTGAGCACTCTGCCTGTTCCGCACTGTAGCCTGGGATAGTAGACCTTGGATATTTCATTCTGCAATAAATATAAGGGATAAAAATATCTTTAGGAAACAACAAGTTAATAGCGTCAGGTATATCTATAAAATAGGCTACAGCTAGACTGAAAATATGTTTTAATCTGTCTTGCATTGCTGTAGCAGTTGAAGTAATTTCTGTATGAAATTTAGAAGGAATTTCATGATCTGCTGGCATTGAATTTAAGATGCTGAATAAAAACTATTGTTGTTTGAGATCGGAAGCGTACATATTTATCTCAAGAAAGTGGTTTGAAAAAATGAATCAACCTGCAGCAAACATAGCTCAGATTCATTCCATCAATAATTGCTCGAGAAGGGTTACCACTCAAAATATTTCTGTCTTTCCCACTTCTTTGCCTCTGTCTAACCAAAGTCTTCACTCACGAAGCAGTTATCTGTGTTGAGATTTGGTGCAATCTCCTCTCTTGCTTTCTTTGTACTTTGATTTGGTTTGTTTTCTTTGAGACATTCTTCAGTCTTCTGAAGCTTTGAGCAGTCACTGTCACTGAGCTCACATCAAGTCTGTAACTCCTTGTTGGCCCAAAGCCTCACTCCTCCACTCTTCCCAGCAGCCCAGTGTACACTAGCTGTCTGCTACAATGAAAACTTCTGCCTGGCACCTTCCTCTATTTATAGGCTGTTGACCTTAGGTCAAAATTTCCAGAAAACTCTCAAATGGCCTCTGCAGAGAAGTTCTAGGCTCTGCCAGAACAAGTTGCTTTGCTGTCTTATTTCAGCTGATGTATTTCACACTGAAGTGCAGTTAAGTATAATAATGGCTTAATTATTAAGTATAATAATTAAGTATAATAATGGTATAATACTAGAACAGTTAGCTCATTTAGTCACTAAAAAGGCCTTTCAGAATTGTTTTCCTTTTGTGCAGTCCTTACCTGGATGATAAATGCAAAATAAAGGAGAGGCTAAGAACATTTTTTTTTCTTTTTTAGAAAAAAAATCATTTTATGCAAAACAATTTTTAAAGGAATTTTATGCTAACTTCATAAGAATACCTTCACCATTTTAATCAACATGTCACCCAGAAATAAGGGTATATTTCAAATGCAGCTATTTATGCAAAGGAGTTGCAATACCTTGAATTTTTTGCAATTAATTCTGTATGTGTTGCTTCTACTTATTTCAACAGGTGACTGAGCTAGAGTGTGTGAGCAGTCAAGCCAATGCAGTCCACACACATAAAACAGAATTAAACCAGACAATACAGGAGTTAGAGTCTATGCTGAAGAAAAAAGAAGAGGTATCTGCTAACGTTATTCTTGGCTTTTCTGTTACATCATTTCTAAAGGCTTTCAATATTAAACTTGTGATGGTTGGTAAATACTGTATTATTTCCTATAGATGTTACAATGTAAAATCCATTTTTCAGCTTCTTTGAAATGATTAATATTTTCCGTGTATATAATTACATCAGTCCAATATAGAGATGGGTATCTGAACAACAAAAAAAAAGTATCATTTTTTTTCCTGTTTGCTTTTACCGAGCATCTCTCTGCAAAGGTAAGTCTGCATTGAGGCATATGTAGTTTCTACAGAGCAGTCATCACACTGATGCAGTCTAAATTCACTAAGAAGGGAAGCAGTTGTAAGCACACTTTCCTTTTTCTGGAGAGTAGGATTTGGAGCATGTAATAGATCAATGTCTTTTTCAGGCCAATCTGTTTTTCAGGCTATGTTAATATAGCTGACTTTCCTTAAACGCATGCCAAACACCCAGCCTGTAACTTGATGATATTTATGTTGCTGTCTGCCTTGGGTGGACCAGCTGCAGGAAAATACAAGGAATTGGAGTAGCACCTGCGCTGGCACAGGTCCTAGAGGAAAGCAGATTTGTGCCACAGAATGATCGAGAATCGCCCCTTTATGGATGGGAAAAAGGAGGTAGAATGAGCCATATATGAAGGATTGTTTTCCCCTTGTAAGACCAGATCCCTTGAGCCCTCTGACAGACACAGCGGGCACTGGTGTGCGTGTTCAGAGGGGCAGTGTATCTTGCAGGATTTTGCCCCCAGTGGGGCTGTTGTTAGATGTTTCTGAGGAAGGTGCATGAGACACACAGTAGTTACAGAATATCCTCCCAAAATGGAACAAAGTCTTTTCCAAATTCCCTCATACTTAAGAGATTAGCCTCAGGTTGCAAATGTTTCCCGTTTTGGTGCCCATGCACTTTTGAATTATGCTGAGTTGTTGGATGCAAAGAGATCTTTCTGAAAGAAGTTCTGGGAGGTGACTATGCCTTTCTGAGGAAAAATATTTATTAGTTTTAAGACTGATACCTTTTAGTTTCATTAACTGTTTCTATTCTTGTGTCCTGAAAGTAAGCTAAGAAAAGGTTTCTCTTCCATTAATTATTTTATCTATATTTGTTATTTTTATACCTTATTACTTTCTTCTTGCTAAATTAAAGATACCATTTCTTTTAGATTCTGATTTTACAGAAATCAATGGTCAAAGCAGGCAATTTCTTAATGCTCAATCCTGCTGCTAGTGACATAATAAGCAGCTCAGATGAAAATGGGAGTTTTCACTTGAAACAATGGAGGATAGATTATAATAGAATTTAAAGTATAAAATTGTTTTTCTAATTACAAGGACTTTATTTTCTAGGAAAACATTACTTCAGATCCTTTGTGTGGGAGAGAAAAACTTGGACTTTTATAGCAAGGAAAATGCTTATCCGTATTGTTTATTCACAACAGAATTGCTGTTTTGGAACTGCGATTCGGGAATATTTGAAGCAGGGCTTAAACTTCATGTGCTGTGATGGACAGTAAATAACTGCCAGTTTTGATATCATTGCAATGGCTTGCTCAGGAGAAGCAGCAGCAGCCAGCTTACCTTCACTGAGGCCAAGCCAGGTAATGTGTTGCTAGTGAGGTTGCTTCTTCTCCCCTAGGAAATAGAAAGACTGAAACAAGAAATCAACAGTTCCAGAGAGCTCCAGGCACAGAGGGATTCCCTGACCCAGAAGTTACAGGTGAGCTACAGTGCATCATCTTAATTTAGACAGAAGGGAAAAAGCAGTTCACATCAGCAACTTGTGCTATATTCACTGAAGGTGCCAGATAAATATGTAAGTTACATTGTGTTGTGAAGTGGTGGGTCAGGATGCTCCTTGGGAATTTGTACCAAAATTTCCACCTGTTGTAATTCGTTATTTTTTCCTGAGGGAACAGACCCAAATTTCATTTACAAGTCCACAGAATAAGCTCAGGTGAGCAGATGTGTTTCATTGATACATGTTCTAGGCAATTCTGGTCTCATTTTCACTGCAGTTTCTTCCTATAGGTCTTGTGTGCCACTGAACTGTCAGGCTGTGTATCATCATATTGGGATGAGTTTGTATTCAGCTTTTAAACATGCTTTGAGAAAGTAAAGATTAAAGCATTCTTGTGTAGTACAGACTTCAAAAACACACTCTGACATTTTCTTGGAATTAGAGTCATGGTTTTATTGTTTTTTCTGGGTTGTTTCTTTACTGTGCATAAAGCCAGATACCTCAGCCTACTGAAAGCAGTATGCCCTCAGTATACCCTCACTTGCTGCGTCTGAGCTCCTGTCCTGTCACTGGGCTGACCAGCCAGCACAGACACACATCCCTTGTGAAACCTGTCTTCTGAATGAGGCTGACCCAAAGCTTAGTTGGGCTTAAATTCTGAATTCAGATTTCAGAGTTTTGATAGGACTGGAAACTCAGGCATTAAATAGCTCCAAATCCAAAGTGCTGAAAGGTGACCCTCCCTGTTCTGCAGCTTGACCTAAATCACACTGAAAACAAGCCCTGTCAGGCTAGCCGTAGCTTAAAAATCATTAAGCATATATTCTTTGAAATGCATTATATGAATTGGAACTTCCTTGAATCTCATTTTAACTACAGAATAAATCACATAAGAACAAAATTACTTTATTCATTTTTCCCCATTCTTAAATCAAATTATTTGGAAAAATTATGTTATTATGCTGTTTCTTTAAAGACTGTTTTGAATACACCTGTGTCGTGGTTTTGGCTGAATTTACCAAAACCAGACTGACAGATGGCCCTTCCCCCCCTCTTCCCCCCCAAAAAAGAGAGGAGAGAAAGAGATAAGGAGATTCAGAAGTTTAGAATGAACTAAACTACTTTAATGAAGAATTAATATTAAAATAAAAAAAAAAAAAGAAGAAAATAATGAAATAGATGCAATATATACAAAACCATATCAAGCTCCCAGGATGACAGTCACGTCACCGGCAGGCACTGGGGAAGTCCCAGACTGGACTCAGTGACAAATGGGAACTGGATTCCAGCTCTGGAGTCAGGAACACATAGATCGGGATCAAAGGCAGATGAACAGACAGAGTCCTCTCTGGACGTCGGCCATCGCAGGAAGGGGACTGACCCTTTGATCCCTCAGCTTTTATACTGCGCATGGGGCAGATGGGATGGAATACCCCAGTTGGTCAGGTTTGGGTCACCTGTCCTGTCCGCTCCTCCCCACCGATGTGACCCCTCTACGTTTTTCCATTTCTGACCCTCTAAGGGGGCAAATAACGAAATTGGCTGCCCTTGGTTGTTATGGCAGTAAGTATAAGCAAGGGCCTCCCTGCATACCATTCCTTGGCATGGAGCACAAACATTGGTCTAATCATTCTGAGAACGAGCAGTTTTCTCCACAATATGCCGTTAATTTCAGAGAGTTAGAGGAGGCCGAGCTAAGATGTAAAATTACAGAACAGAAAATTGGTTCGGTTTTACTTCAAACTGGGACAACCTGAGCTTGCCTATTCAAAAAATTGTTACTGCCTTTAGACTAAGCATGGGAGTTTTCAGATGAAAAGGAACTTATCTGAGATACTCAAAAGGAACATTATAATGAAAGTTGTAAATTGTTCTAGCAGTAGCATATGCAATAATTTCAGTGTAAGATGACATGAAAAGTAATAATAAGACGAGAACTAGCTATCCTTAGAATTATGAAAGACTAGTAAGAGATGAAAGATATTTGAGAATTAGAAAATACTAAGGTTTTATTAAAAAATATACTTTATAAAGTCAGTAGCTTCCTTTTGGTATATTTATATCTTTAGTAACCAAATGGATATACCATTTAAAATTTAAAGCTGCGGCTTTAAATTTGAACTAGATCGAGACGGAGAGGGGGCTTCCCGGAGACAGAGAAGCCGAGGGAGAGCGGAGAGACCCGAAACGAGTCGGGAATCTCGCGAGGGAGCCGAGAGGCTGACGTGGCTGGGGGCGGGCCGGGCGAGCCGCGGCAAATTTAAAAGCGGCTCCAGCCGCAGCAGGGGCAGAGCGTGTGTCGGGCGCGCGTGAGCGCAGGCGCAGGAGTATCAGCGCGCAGGCGCAGGAGTATCAGCGCGCAGGCGCACGTGCGCAGAGCGTGAGGGAAGCAGCCAACAGTGGTCGGTCCCCTCTCGGCGCCGGGCAAGAACATGGCCCCGACAGGTGCAAAATGCACCACAAGGAGGAATGTGGGAACTCAGACCGAGCTCCCGCAAAAACACGTGGCTGTGCAGGTCTCCGGCTGCAGTGAATGCCTGAGCCTGGCACTTGTTCCCAAGGGAGCCAGTGACACCGCCTGTGCATGCTGTGATCAAATAAACTACCTGCTCAGGCAGGTGGTTGAACTGAAGGAAGAGGTAGAAAGACTTAGAAGCATCAGAGACAGTGAAAGTGAAATAGATCGGTGGAGCTGTACCCTGAGGTATAGGCATCGGGCAGAGGCTCTACAGGAAGTGGATGGTCTCCTTTCCGCCTGTCACCAGGCAGAAGAGAGGGACTTAAGGGACAATGGAGAATGGAGGCAGGTCCCTCCTCGGAGGGGCAAGCAAAACCCCTCCTGGCCCCCCTCACCTTCCCAGCTGCACTTACAAAATAGGTACGGAGCTTTGGAAATCGAGGGCCAGGCATATGAGGATGGAGATGACGATCTGTGCAGCGAGCTGCCCAGAGCCTGCCACCCACCCCCACGCCTTAGGACTTCCACAACAAAAAAAAAAAAGGAAGGTAACTGTGGTGGGTGACTCCGTTCTGCGAGGAACAGAAGGCCCCATTTGCAGACCAGGTCCATCCCACAGAGAAGTCTGCTGCCTCCCTGGGGCCAGGATTAAGGATATACAGAAAAATCTCCCTACCCTGGTCCAGCCCTCGAATTACTATCTGTTACTAGTATTTCAAGTAGGCGGTGATGAGGCAGCTACCAGTAGTCCGAGGGCAATGAAGAGAGACTTTAGGGCCCTTGGACAGCTGGTTAAGGGATCAGGAGCACAAGTTGTGTTCTCCTCTATCCCACCACTTGCAGGAATTGATGAGGGGCTAAACAGGAAGAGCCAGCAGATTAACTCCTGGCTCCGAGGCTGGTGTAACAGGCAGAACTTTGGTTTCCTTGATCATGGGATGATCTACAGGACACCAGGCCTGCTGGCAACAGGTGGGGCAAGCCTTACCCAAAGGGGAAGAAGAATACTGGGGCAAGAATTAGCAGGGCTCATTGAAAGGGCTTTAAACTAGGTTCGAAGGGGGATGGGGATGAAACCAGGATTACTAAAGAGGAGCCTGGGAGCAAATTACCAGTGCTGATGGGTAAAAGCGCTAGCAAGGTCTTGTGGCCTGTTGTCTCAGTAGAGGTGGGGGATGGTAACCCATGTGGTGATGACACCAAGGATAGTGATAGGCTGGCAACCACAGAAGGGTCTGAGCATGGTCAGGGGGGTGTTGGGGCTCGGCCCCCCATAAAAGTGGCAGGAAAATCAGCCCAGCTAAAGTGCATCTACACAAATGCATGCAGTATGGGCAAAAAACAGGAGGAGCTGGAGGCCATTGTACACCAGGAAAACTATGATATAGTTGCCATCACAGAAACATGGTGGGAAGACTTACACAACTGGAGTTCTGCAATCGATGGCTACCAACTCTTCAGAAGGGATAGACAAGGAAGGAGAGGCGGCGGGGTGGCCCTTTATGTTAAAGACACATTTGAATGCCTAGAACTTAATAATGGGAATGACAGTGTAGAGTGTTTATGGGTTAGAATCAAGGGGAAGATCAACAAGGCGGATATCGTGGTGGGAGTTTATTACAGACCCCCAAACCAGGATGTAGAAATCGATGAAATATTCTATCAGCAACTGGCAGAGCTCTCGCAATCACCCGCCCTTGTTCTTGTGGGGGACTTCAACTTCCCAGATATCTCCTGGGAATACAGCACAGCAGAGAGGGAACAATCCAGGAGGTTCCTAGAGTGTGTGGAGGATAACTTCCTCACGCAGCTGGTAAGTGGGCCTACCAGGGGAAGTGCCCTCCTGGACCTGCTCCTTGTGAACAGGGAAGAACTTGTGGGGGAAGTAAAGGTTGGAGACTGTCTAGGGCACAGTGATCATGAGATGATTGAGTTCTTGATCCTTGGAGAAACAAGGAGAGGGGTTACTAAAACTGCCACCTTAGACTTCCGGAGGGCAAACTTTGACCTGTTCAGAAGACTGCTAGACAAAGTCCCTTGGGAGGCTGCCCTGAAGGATATAGGAGTCCAGGAAGGATGGACATACTTCAAGAAAGAAGTCTTAAAGGCACAGGAGCAGGCTGTCCCCGTGTGCCAAAAAACAAGTAGGCGAGGAAGGAGACCAGCCTGGCTAAATAGGGACCTTTTGCTGGATCTCAGAAACAAAAGGAGAGTCTACAACCTTTGGAAGAGGGGGCAGGCCTCTCATGAACACTATAAAGAGGTAGTGACGCTATGCAGGGAGAAAATTAGGAGAGCCAAAGCGCAGCTAGAGCTCAACCTAGCTACAGCTGTTAAGGATAATAAAAAGTGTTTCTATAAATTCATTAACAACAAAAGGAGGATAAGGGAAAATCTCCCTCCTTTATCGGATGCAGAGGGAAACATAGTCACCAAGGACGAGGAAAAGGCTGAGGTGCTCAACGCCTACTTTGCCTCAGTCTTTAGCAGTGGAACTAGCTGTTCCCTGGACACCCAGCCTCATGAGCTAGGAGACAGGGAGGGGAAGCAGAACGAGGGCATCACAATTAAAGAGGAAGAGATCAGTGACCTGCTACGCCGTTTGGATGCACACAAGTCTATGGGACCGGATGGGCTACACCCAAGAGTGCTGAAAGAGTTGGCAGACGTGCTCGCCAAACCGCTTTCCATCATTTACAGGAAGTCATGGCTAACTGGGGAGGTCCCAATGGACTGGAGGGTGGCAAATGTAACACCCATCTACAGGAAAGGCAAAAAGGAGGATCCAGGAAACTATAGACCTGTCAGCCTGACCTCGATACCAGGGAAGGTCATGGAGCAGGTCATCTTGAGTGCCATCGCAAACCATATAATGGGCAACCAGGGGATCAGGCCTAGTCAGCATGGGTTTATGAAAGGCAGGTCCTGCCAGACGAACCTGATCTCCTTCTATGACAAGATGACCCGATTATTGGATGAAGGAAAGGCTGTGGATATTATCTACCTGGACTTTCAAAAAGCATTTGACACTGTTCCCCATGGAATTCTAGTGGAAAAACTAGCTGCACATGGCCTGGGCGAGCATACTATCTGCTGGATCAAGCATTGGCTGGATGGACGGTCCCAAAGAGTGGTGCTCAATGGAGTTAAATCCAGCTGGCGGCCGGTCACAAGTGGTGTTCCCCAGGGCTCAGTGTTGGGGCCATTTCTGTTTAACATCTTTATTGATGATCTTGATAAGGACATAGAGTGTATCATCTGCAAGTTCGCAGATGACACCAAGTTAAGCGGGAGTGTTGATCTGCATGTGGACAGGGAGGCTCTACAGAGAGACCTAGATAGGTTGGATCGATGGGCCAACATTAATGGTATGAAATTCAACAAGACCAAGTGCCAGGTCCTGCACTTGGGCCACAACAACCCCATGCATCGGTACAGGCTTGGGGAAGTGTGGCTGGAAAGCTGCCTGGCGGAAAAGGACTTGGGGGTTCTAATTGACAAGCAGCTGAATACAAGCCAGCAGTGTGCCCAGGTGGCCAAGAAAGCCAATGGCATCCTGGCTTGTATTAGAAATAGTGTGACCAGCAGAAGTAGGGAGGTGATTGTCCCCCTGTACTCAGCACTGGTGAGGCCACACCTGGAGTATTGTGTCCAGTTTTGGGCACCTCAATACAAGAGAGATATCGAGGTGCTGGAGCGGGTACAGAGGAGGGCAGCGAAGCTGGTGAAGGGCCTGGAGCATAAGTCATATGAAGAACGATTGAGGGAGCTGGGACTGTTTAGTTTGAGGAAGAGGAGACTGAGGGGTGACCTCATCACTCTCTATAACTACTTGAAAGGACATTGTAGAGAGGTTGGTGCTGGTCTCTTCTCACAAGCAAACAGCGATAGAACAAGAGGGAATGGCTTCAAGTTGCAACAGGGTAGGTTTAGACTGGACATTAGGAAGCAATTCTTCACAGTGAGAGTGATCAGACACTGGAATAGGCTGCCCAGGGAGGTGGTTGAGTCACCATCCTTGGATGAGTTTAAGAGTCGTTTAGATGTGGTGTTGGGGGATATGGTGTAGGGAAGAACTTTGTAGAGTAGGGTAGATGGTTGGACTCGATGATCCCAAGGGTCTTTTCCAACCTGAATGATTCTATGATTCTATATTAGGTATGTATTTCCATATGTCACGCTGTAGGTGATCAGTTTCTGAAAATGGTTCTATATGATTCTGTTCAAATAAATATAAAGTTGTCTTAGGATCCAAGTTAAAAGTTGTCTTTCTTCAGCTTAAAGCTTATTACTGACCTGATACATCCTGTCTAAAAGATCTTGAATCTTTGCTTTGCTATAATCTTCCTGCTTTGATAATACCGAGCCACTTCACCCTACATCTGTGACATCAGTGGAATGGTGTTTTCTTCTTTAGCTCCAGATTAACCATCTCACATCGGTTCACTTTTAGTTGACTCATCATCTGTTTTCAGGGTGATTGTCTCCAGGGTCCGTATCTGTTCATCTCACTCTTTTTTCTTCGGCTTTATTTTTTCCCTCTTGTGTTTGAAAATGGATTATGTAAGTCTAAAATATTTTGGAATATAGCCTGTATGAAAATCTATATGCAAAGAAACTATTATTTCAAGGTGTATTACATTTCTGACACACTCATATCAAGGAATGAATTAGAAATTTATCATTGGCAAATTCCAGTGAAGAGCAGTATGTTATCACTGTGAAGGATAAGTATCAGGGCCCTTGCTACTTAATAATTTCATTAGCAAAGTTGAGAAGACCTATCAATGAGTCATGATCAGTGTGACTCACAGTAAGTCAGGATATCTTTATTACTGTGGCTGATTCCTAAATATAGCTGTTGTGTATGGTTTGAATATTTTATTCGGATCCTTGCACTGAATTCCACAAAAGATTATTACAGTGCAAACAACAAACATAACTTGTTAATAATTTATTTCTTTTCTAAAACAAAACAATATATGACAAATGATTCTCCCCGCTGTAAGAAAAGCTTGAAAAAACAGTGGAAAATAAACCTTGTAAAGGGTCTGAATGTATCAGAAGAGTTAGTTTATTGTTAGATGAGTTTAATTGCAAATAAATTTAAATGATACAACTAGGGGAATAGATTACATCACATGGCTACCTCTCCATTTCTTCCCATCAAGAAGCAACAGTTTTGAGGTACACTGACTTGTAATAGGAAACTGCACGAGCTGGACATGAAGTTGTAATGCAATACTATTGCAAAAATCAGTAATGCTAATCTTGGGTAAATATGTGTCAGGATCAAATGTAAAATTTGGGAAGACGTGTTTTTCAGAAATTAAAAGCAACAGCTCATGGCATATTTCAGTTAGTTTTACTTCCCATAAGTCATTAAATATGTTTAGCACAGGTTAGGGAAAATAAAACAGAAGGAAGCATGGGAGAAAGTATATCTGAGGAAGTGTTTGGAGAAGCTAAATGTATATGGATTAGGAAAGAGATATCAAGAACGGACTATAAATAAAGTACACAAGCTGGAAGTTTAAACAAAAGAAGGGAACTCTTCTGGTTTGAAGAGATAAAGGGCAAGGATTAGCAATGGAGAGTTAAAGGGAAACACCTTATGCTGAATATGGATAGAAGTTCCTACATCTAACCTAATGTTTTTGGTTTTATCTGGGTGCTCCCACCTAACAGCTCACAGCAGAACAATTCCTCAGTTTAAGAGCGTCTGAGGATGGCCTGAAAGATGATGTTCAGTGCTAGATACAGGCCAATGGGCTGCTCTTCAGGCCCAGATGTCATGAAACAAAACCATATACATATCCATGGATTTGTTCCAAAGTGATCCCTTTCATCACTTGCCTACTTACAAAAATTAATTATCTCTGGGGTAAGCGCAGTGGCAAGGAGACTTCCTAGAGCACGTGCATTTGGCGAGTGAAGAGGAGCAGTGACAGGAGAAGCAGGAAGCGTGAGAAAACATGGAAAAACAGCAATTGGTTTTGTGTGAGCTAAAGAAAGGACTATATCATTCCTGCAGAGCTGAGAGGACCCAGAATTTCCCTTTTCTTCCTCTACTGCAGTCACTTGGCATCAGAGGGTCTTGAACCCATGCAATCATTACACTGGGTAGTCAGTGCTGTTTGAAGGGCAGGAGTATAGTCAACAAAGGAGGGTCTACAGAGTGTATGGACTGGGTTATAATCAGTTTGCTTGTTTGCTTATAGCAATGGTGGGGTAGTTAATCCTTATATAAGCATTTATGTATTTTAGTTTATATTATTTCTAAAAATACTCTTTTCAGTTAGCTTCTTTTAATGCTTTGGCAACTATATTATTCAGTGTTAAACAGATTAAACTAATTCTTCTCTTGGTCCTGGCAGCAAGGGGTAATTCCTGCTCTCAGCTGTGCTGTTCAAGACCAGTGGCCAAAACTCTGATTTTTAATTTGCTCATTTACAAACAAGAAGTAAGGAAGGTATTCTAATTCAGCTTGGATATAAGCCTTGGATGCACAAGCAACCACAACTATGAGGAGATCCTGTTCCCAAGGCTCTGCCTTCTCTACCTGGGGGTCCCAGAGCTCTCTACTCCCTGCAGAGACTGGGAGTTGACACTGAGCTCTGGCCACATCATCTCATCCTCCAGCCAGGGGTGCAGCAGCCGATTGACGCTGCCATCACACCCGTCACAAATGGAAAGGCCACGAACTTTGACACAAAGATGACATTTTATACCTGTTACTTTTGACTGCCCAAATACATATTCTGTATGGCTCAGGTTGTTACTTATGGTTAGCTGAGATCTCTCCAATGTAAACATGAATGTATTTGTTAGCTTTGAGGGAGACAGAAGAATCATAACAAAAACAGGGGGAGAGTGGGAGGGCAGAAAGAAAACCCATGCTGGGAGGAATGGCTGCTGCCAAATCATCCACCCCATGGCAGTGTGAAACTAGTTGTTGTAAAAACTCAGAGCAGGCCTGTTAAAGCTTTGTGACACAAACCCACTGTAAAGGTAAGTGGTGTTTAAAAATGTTAATGTATATAAATATGAATTCACTATGCACTTTTCCAGAGAATGGCTACGCAGGGTGTATGGTATACTAAATACACTGTCCCTGTGCTACCTTTGAGAGTATTTTTCATAACTGAAATTATGAAATCCAGCAACGAATGAGACAACAATATGCTATTCTAGACCCATGTGCTGCTACATTAGTAATTTGAAAAAAGAAAGGGTATCCAGTTTGCACAAAGCAGAGCAGCCATGACCTCCCTCCCTCACGCACAGGCCAGAGCTGTGAGGGGTCCCAGCAGGCAGTGCTCCCCTCCTGCTGGCTGGCACAAGGGAGCATCTCTTCCTCATGAATGAGAGCTGAGCTTGCTCAGGGTCAGGTCCCCTCAGCTATGTGTAACGTGCTGCTGCTCCATCTTTCCACTTGTATGGGAACAGCTTGTCTGTAACAGCACTGGTGGCTCGCGCACTTTCCCTGCTCCCACAGCTGTATTACTGCAGAGCTTGCAGGTGGGAGCTCTGGGGCACAGTGCAATGAGATAAGACATTCAGCTTGCACTTGCTGGTTTAAATTTGTTAGAATCGATTTCACCTTGACATCAGTCTTGCTAGTTTATGCTTCTGTCTTAATTTTCAGGGTGAAAAGGCCTATAATGTAGGACAGGAGTAAGGTAGTACTCCTTCATCCATAAAGCAGTATTCTGGATGAGCTTCTATATTTAATGGGGGCTGTGTACTTGATCAATTCATGTAGTCTAAATAAGGGAATACTTGAACTTAAGTAAACCTTTGAGAAGCTGTTTTCAGTAGGTTGCATATTTCTGAATGATAGAAGCGATAACTTACCTGAACATCACATCCATAATTCACTGACTAAATTTTATCCCTGTCCAAAAGTTTCTGTCCTTCAGATGAATTACTGAAAAAAATGGAGGAAATGATAGTACATATGCAATCCTAATAACAATTTGGGTTCTGGTTTTGGCTTAGTGGAAACTGTAAAGGGTCACAATATCAAATTGTTTCAAAAACCAGTTGACAAAAATAGCACACGAATACCAGCAGGAGGTTAAACTGCTTTCTCTTTGCAGACAACACTTTAACATGTTATGTATTTTCTCTGAAGGAATTAGAAATTCGAAACAAAGACCTGGAAGGCCAGCTGTCTGATCTAGAGCAACGTCTGGAGAAAAGTCAGAATGAGCAAGAAGCTTTTCGCAATAACTTGAAGACATTTTTAGAAATTCTTGATGGAAAAATATTTGAACTAACAGAGTTACGAGATAACTTGACCAAGTTAATAGAATGCAGCTAAAGAAAATGGGATTTCTGTGTCAATCAGCTTAAAGATGCACTGTCTCTCTTCATAGGACTGTGTTGGGCTCTGCATCAAAGTTGCACAAAATTAGAAAATGCTCCTCTGAGAGGGCTTGTTTTAAATTTGAGTCATATTTCAATGTAAAATTTAGAACTCAGCTTGTAGCTAGTTGAAGAAAAAAAACAACAAACTTGAATTACAAATTACCTCCTTGTACATTATTGGCCATAGATAACTTGAAAGATAGTAACTGAATGCAATTCTTTTCTAATTATCAGTGATGGAAGAATTAACAGTGTCCCAGGTCACATCCACTTTTTGTGATAGACATAATATAGTTTTTCTGCTGTTTTATTTATTTAAGATATTTAATTCCTGTGTTTTGTGCAAGAACTTAGTGATGACAGCCCTGTATTTTGTTTTTCTTAATTTCTCAGGATGCTTTTCACTGTGGAGCAGCAGTGCCGTGATCAATTTATTCTTGCCAGGAGTGAGAGAGAGTTGCATCTTTAATTGAAACAAAGTTGCTATAACTGCTTGTGTAAAGTTCTTCCTTTTGGGGTTTTTCAGTTAGTTGATTGGTTGGGTGGGGTTTTTTGTTTATATATGTGTATATATATACACACACTGGAAGATACTGTATTTCTTTATGGAGCTTTCTCTGGTGTTCTACACTATTGTCCAACATAAGGTTTACTTTTTCATATGAATTCCATGTAATTACAGTGAGATACTATTTACCACTTACCTATATTTTGAAGCCAATCAATGATGGCAGGTGAGTCCCCCAGAATAAAAAAAAAAAAATCAAAAAAACCCTGAGAATTTTAAATATAAACATTTGACATGCACAGATAACAAAAATAGCCAGTTGTTTGTTTTCTGGCCATGATACATATATGGACTATCTATGTTCAATTAACTGTTAACCTGTTCTGCAGGAGACTTTTTCAGAATGTCACATGAATTTCAGGTTTTGTGAATAATGGCTTATGGGGAGCATTGTTTATTACAGATTGCATTAAGGAAATAGAGCTATTGCAAGGGATTACTCATACAGTGAACTTGTCCAACCAAGAAAGCTGTTTCTAGAAGTTTTGTTGTCATAACAAATTGAAATGGAGACATGTTTACTCCTTTATGGGTCTTCATATCACATCTTTATTAAAACTACTCCAGGCAATATTCTGAACTGTTAACTAAATGTTTAAAAACAGGAAATCAAATTCAATTAGCCTCAGTGAGTAGGTTTTAAAGCTGTTTTGACGTAATTTTAACAGACTTTGGACAAACATGCATTTCTTTATATAACAGATTTATTTAAAAAAAAAAAAACCTCTTTGAAAGCTAAGCCAAGTGTCATGTGTCTTGCATCAAAGTACATTTTTGCCATAAATTGCTTGTAATGTTGAAGAGAGCTTTTTTAAAACATATGAATGAGTGTCAGACTTCAAAGTCAAAAGATGCGCTGACTTTTGTTTTCTCCCTAAATTAATTTGAATGTTAAACATGAAATCTAGCTGCTTATTAAATTTGTATAACACAATTTTCTCCACTTAGAGACTGCTATTCAAAACTAGAAAAGATAAGTTTGATTTATGTGTACTGTGTGTATATACCATATAATACACACAGGTTCTCATTTATATCAGAAATACATGCTTTATTTCTAAAATACTGGGTTTTTTTCTTTATCATTAATTTATCAGGTGTCCTATGACTAGTCAGGAAAATGGTTTAGGTCAAATACTAAACCATCATGTATTATACTGTATGTAATGTACACAATGTTTAAGTTTTCTCCATATTTTTAGGGTATTTTCTCAACTATTTTATTTATTAAAAGGGTGGGTGGAGCTTGCTTCAGCATGCTACTGTTTGAAAACTTTGTGGTGAGCTACATGTTTTTCATTCAGTGGATTTTAGACGGTGGTGTATATATCTTCATCAGGTCCAGATGAGCAGATCAACCAGGTTTTAATTTACCTGGGGATGTTTTGGCCTGATTCTCTTGTCACTTGCGCTGCTGTAAACCAGATGTGTCCTTGATGTGATGTCAGCAACAGTTAGTTGGCATAACATCTGTAGAAGTGCAAGTATTTCTATGTATATGTACACACATATGTATATACAGAACATGGAAAAATTTAGATGTGCACATTTTTAATATTTTCCTATTTAAATTAAAATTGGAAATTGATATTTGAGAATTTCTTTTCTCAGTAGTTACACTTCCTTTCCTTTTTTTAAATAATACAAGTACTGAGGGCTGCACCTTTGAATTCCCAAATAGTTGTCAAACATAAATATGGGATAAGGTGAACATACGTGCACATATAAATAAAACCCTATTGTAAAGAGTATTTTTAATGTTTCTTTACAGTAGGTGAGTGTTTAGAAATTGTGACCTAAAGTTCATACTTAGGTGGTTATACCTACTATAGCCTCTCCACTTCTGTTTTAAGATAAAAGCTTGCCTGTTTGAAACATTTTTTTTTCCCAGAGACAGGTATTATGCATTGTATATATCTTTGATGAAACTATGGGAATATGTATACCAGAAAACAGTGTTGAGTACTATAGCCTGAAAACATGACCGTGAACTTGCATAGGAGGGGAGAGAGCAGTCACATCACGTATAACTTGTTATATGGCAACTACAGTCTTGTAAAAAAAAAAAGAAATACCCAACAAAAAAAAAAAAACAAAAACCAAAAGAAAAATCAGAAATACACTTTTTATTTTGAAATACACTTGCTGTATGTGCAAGTGATAGCAGCAGCTACCTTAATCTTTCAGGTGCTACTGGATTTTGCATTACCGTGTTATGTTGTGAAATCCTGACTGACATAAAAGATTTTTGCAAGTATATCTCCATCTGGATAGTTAGTTTTTGGAGTCTCTTGTTCATAATCCATATGCCTCAGTGATCCAGAAATTGCATTTTTCTATGCGGACAAAGTAAAACGTGTGAATTAATCTGTTTGTTACAGACTGGGAATTCCTTTTCCTGGCTAATATATCCATGAAAGAGGTGAACAAAATGAACTGATAATGCAGAAATGCTGTTACAAGGTCTCTAAGAAAATACATTTTCAGGTATAATAAATATATAAAGGGCTAAACCAGATGTAACACAAATAAGTATAGTTTAATGCTATTGGTGGCATTCCCAGGATAATCCCTTTAAAGAAAACCCTGCAAGAATGAACAATGCATCAATTAAAGATTAATATTTTGGGATGTGTCTTTTCAGCTGTCAGTTGTGGAAGGTTTCTGATTTTTGCTCATTTTTCTACCGGTTAGTGACTAACTTCATGTTTATCTTCATTAAGGGGCTAAACCTCAATTTGTTTTATCATCTTTCATATTCTGAGGTGGCTACTGAACAGCGCATTGATTAGGACGTTTATTTCAAAGGCAAAATAAAAGCCTTTTTCAGAAATACCGCATGAAAAGAGCAATGGAAAACAGTTGCAGACTCTCTGCAGAACTGTGGATGTCGAGAAAAGCACTTAATTTAGTTGATTACAGAAATCTTGGATCTTGAGGCCAAATATAAATCTGATTAGAGATTAGAGAAGACTGAGGGGGGATCTGATCAACGCCTACAAATACTTAAAGGGAGGGTGTCAAGAGGATGGGGCCAGTCTTTTTTCAGTGGTGCCCAGTGACAGGACAAAAGGAAATGGGCACAAACCTGAATATAAGAAGTTCCACCTAAACATGAGGAGGAACTTCTTTCCTGTGAGGGTGGCAGAGCACTGGAAGAGGCTGCCCAGGGAGTTGGTAGAGTCTCTTTCTCTGGAGACATTCAAAACCCACCTGGACATGTTCCTGTGCAACCTGCTCTGGGTGGACCTGCTTTGGCAGGGTGTTTGGACTAGATGATCTCCAGAGGTCCCTTCCAACCCCATATCATTCTATGATTCTGTGATTCTGTGTATAGGTCTGAATGTCAAAAGACAATTAAAAACCCCCTACAACCAACCATCAAGAAACTGCCCAAATGCATGTAGTTCAGTCTCAGTAACTGGACATGCTAGTTAAGTGCACAGCTACACGCTGATTTTTTTTCCAGGGAATGGACCTGACTCTGCAAAGCAATGTTCAAATTGTCATGTTTACATTTTCTTAATAATGCTGCATATGTGCACTACCTCTGAATGGTGCTAAGCAGAGACCATATCACAGAATAATAGGTATTTTTTAAAAAAATCTCTATTTTTGCTTAGTAGCATTAGTTCCTTGTTATACTCCACTTAATTCAGACAAGTAGGATAAATTTTCCCTATTACGTTAAATGTTTGGGAATGATGAAGAGTTTTGTGTTAGATCCTGGCGTCAGTTCAGCTCATCTCTACTGTTCTGGTCATGCAACATAGCTGAAAAGCAGATGCAACTATTTATATCAAATGACCTGCAATACCTCTAAATGGTATGGGTTCTCACACCATATGAGGTCTCGTAGCTTGCCTGCTACAACCTCTCAGGGACTTGTAGCTGCTGATACTGCCTCTGAGCTGTTGGCAGCTCATTCTAGGACCAAAGAAACACAAGCGTAATTTATACGCACTTTCTTCCTCATTGTCTGGTCTTGCAAAGCAAAGTTCAGCTGCAACAATACATCTGGCAGTTTGTGTCATTTTCAAATGCAGGCATGGGAAGGAGTAGTAACCATCAAAGATATTTTAGATTTTTTTTGGGAAAATATAGAGTTGTCAAAAATATTGCCTTACATGGACCTTCACAATCAACATGCGCATCCAGATGCTAAGGAGAGAGGAAGACCTACACTGGCAAGGTATGTTTAAGTGTAATCTGCATGTATGGTTTTCCCCCTTTGAGTTAAATTAAATAAGGTCATGCATATATTTGCAAACTTAAGTTTTTCAGAGAGGGAACAAAACCTTTGAAATTCTCTGATCCTGGACTGTATTTTGTTAAATGATGACAGGGATTTTTCTCTAAACAAAACAAAGGAAATGGGAAGCAAAATTATCTTGTACTTCCCCACAAGAGAGATATCACAGCCCTTAACTGTGGATGGAAAATTAAATCTACTTTCTCTGCATCTGAATATACAGTTCTTTTTTATAATTCCAGCAGTGTTTCTCAGGAACCAGAAATATGACTTTAAAAGCAGTGAAAGGCACAACTCTCTCCAACTTTCACTTAGTGAGAGGAGTCGGAATAGTAATGTGCAATTGAGCAACTCAAGTAGTATCTAGTGTTAGCATCCTGCACCAAAGTCCCTACTGCTCAGCTTCACTGCCACACCCTGCTAGCTGTGTGGATGCTAGTCCAATTGTGGCTGCACTTGCTGTCTGTCCCAGAGGTGTCCCCAGAGGGTTTGTTGTCCTTTGTTCAGAAGCTGCTGGTTCATATTGTAGCCCTTTAGCTCCAGAGCATTCTGCACATTTGCTGATTTGTATGCAGAGGGTGAAAACGGAAGGAAAATTTTGTTCAACAGATCTGAGAGAAGCAGAATAATGTGTCAGTTTTATATACGCACCTTTTCCCCACTTATTTGAAAGAAAAAGAAATTCTGAAAGCATTATTTGGAGTGATTATTATTATAATTTGAACCTACAAAGTAAAAACTTTTTTATCTTATTTTTCTTGTATTTTTCCTTTTTTGTGTCTATGTTCTTTTCTCCTGTGTAACATGGAACAGCTAAGCACATGTTTTCAATAAATGTAAGAAAGTGCTAAACTGCTTGTGGAACCAGATACATAAAAATGCAGTGCCCTGCTCACCAGGCAGACACATCAGCAACCCAAATGAGTAGCACATAAAAGATAGCTGTAGATATGGGGTGCTGCCTGTTGTGTCTGAACATTTCTTAGCCTCAGTGGAGGAGTCAGACGAAGCTCAGAGAAGAGGCAACAAGGAAGCATCAGGAAGTATTTTGAATCAAAGCTGGCTAAAACAGTGAGCAATTAAAGTACTTTCAGAAGACAGGAGTCCGTATGCTCTTTATTGATAAGGACTGCATTTCAGAAACAGAAAACTCCTATAATGTGTGTTTAACTCAAGTCAAAAAACAGTAATGCATCAGGATGGGCAAGCTGTTTTCAGAAGAAACTGAGCTGATTTTCCTGCTAAAACAAAGGGATCATATACCAGGCAGAAAAATTTCCCATCAAGCCAGAGGATTTCAGTCATCACCTAGGGTAGGAGACAGGAATTTTTCAAAGGAATTAAAGCAACATTTGGAAGCTTCCTTGAGAGAACCTGAGCAGAGCTCTGTACAGCAGCTGCAATGTGCCTGAGTCAGACTGGGAAATACAGCTACAAGAGTTCCAGTCTGGACTGGCAGGATGGGTAGGTAGCAAACTGTGCTGTAGGTTCAAAGGTTCATAGAATCATAGAATACCAGGTTAGAAGGGACCTCAAGGATCATCTGGTCCAACCTTTCTTGGCAAAAGCACAGTCCAGACAAGATGGCCCAGCACCCTGTCCAGCTGAATCTTAAAAGCCTCCATCTTCTTTGTAGCCACCCTTTAAATACTGGAACATGGTGGTAAGGTCTCCCCTAAGCCTTCTTTTCTCAAGGCTGAACAAACCCAGTTCTCTCAGCCTTTCCTCATATGGCAGGCTTCCCAGCCCTTTGATCATCTTGGTGGCCCTTCTCTGGACCCACTCCAGCGTGTCCACATCTTTTTTGTATAGCAGGGACCAAAAGTGAACACAGTATTCCAGGTGTGGCCTAACAAGTGCTGAGCAGAGTGGGATAATGGCTTCTTTATCTCTGCTCGTGATGCCTTTGTTGATGCAACTCAGCATCCTGTTGGCTTTCTTTGCTGCAGCAGCACACTGTTCACTCATATTGAGCTCGTTGTCCACCAGGACCCCCGGGTCCCTTTCCACAGAAAGCCGGGTAGATCCCATCCTGTGCTGCACTCCTGGATTATGTTTTCCCAGGTGCAAGACCTTATACTTGTCCTTGTTCAACTTAATCAGGTTCTTGTTAGCCCACTCTTCCAGCCTATCCAGGTCTTCCTGCAGGGTGGCTCTCCCTTTGGAAGTGTCCACTTCCTCACTCAGTTTGGTGTTATCGGCAAACTTCATCAGGGTACACTTGATCCCATCATCCAGATCACTTATGAAGATATTAAACAGCATTGGGCCCAATATCAATCCCTGGGGGACCCCACTTGTGACAGTTTGTCAGTTTGAAACGGATCTATTTACCACCACCCTCTGGGTGCGGCCTGTCAGCCAGTTCCCCACCCACCGCACAGACCACTTGTCTAGACCATAACACATCAGTTTCTCTAGGAGGAGGCTGTGGGAAACTCTATTGAAAGCCTTGGAGAAATCCAGGCAGACAATGTCCACTGCTTGCCCCTCATCAACTGAACAGGTTACTTTGTCGTAGAAGGCAATCAAGTTTGTCCAGCATGATTCGCCCTTGGTGAGCCTGTGCTGGCTTTTCACAATCACATGCTTCATTTGACTTGTGATAGCCCCCAGGAGGATTCATTCCATAACTTTCCCAGGGACTGAAGTAAGACTGATGGGCCTATAATTTCCTTGATCCTCCTTTAAGCCCTTCTTGTAGATGGGGGTGACATTAGCCTTCTTCCAGTCTTCTGGGACGTCCCCTGTTCTCCACGACTTCTCAAAATTTATGGAGAGAGGTCTTGCACCAACGTCAGACAGCTCTCTTAACATCCTTAGGTGGATAGCATCAGGGCCCATCGATTTCATAGAATCATAGAATCACCTAGGTTGGAAGGGACCTTTCAGATCATCTAGTCGAACCGTCGATTTGTCGGGGGTCACGCTCCTGTAATAGTTCACACACCAACTCTTCCTTCACTGACAGTGGGTCTGTGTTTGCATCAACCTGGACTGTTGTTCCCAAGGCCTGGTGTATGGGAGCACCCAGCCAAACCGGTTTCAGAGCACAATAGGTGAGATGCAGGGGGTTGTCATCCGACTCAGCTTCATCTCAGCCTTGCCTTGTCTATGCAGAGATAACTTGGGGGGGAGCTGCAAAAACAGCTCAGCCCGGGGTTGTCTCAAGATTGCATCACAATAAGAACCGAAACCGAATGGAGCCTTAACTCCCTTAACAAATAAAATGCCCTGAGTCCCATCCCACCACTAGTCCCATGACTTTGAGTGCTAGACATCACAAAATTGGCAACAGAGACTTGGCCATCGCACCACCAGAGGTAAACATCCCAGATAGTGTAATCCACTCAGGCATAATCCTCCACCCCCACAGAATCAGGAAATATAAACCGCAAGGTTTGAGGAGGAAAATGGGGGTAATCTTCCAACGATACAGCTGGCCTGTAGGAGATTCGTCCCCCCCCTTGTCCAGGACGCTGTACAGGGTAACTTCCCAGGGATTGAGCGACCTTACCTGAGAGAAAGGGTAAGTGATAAAGAAACATACGTATGGTATATGGCATGCTATTAAGATCGTGATTTGTACGCTCTTTTAAGGTATTAATATCTAGCGCGCTTGTGGTTTGTGTTGTTACTTTTCGGGATCACTTGTAGGTTGCAATAGTGTATTCCGTGAATTGATTTTAAATTGCAATGGTGTATTTGCCATTGTACACATAGAACTCGCAATAGTGGCGTATTGGACCTGTGAGTGAAGTCCAAATAAATTGTTAATTTGAACCTCTCAGTGAAGTCCTTTTTCCCGTTTCGTCACAAAAAATGGCGCAGCGAGCAGGGTGTATAATGGACGAGCTATTGCAGAAACATGGTTGTAATCCCTCTCCCGCGGATAGGGAGAAGGCTAAGAGGTTGTGGAAAAGTGAGGGGAAAGTGGTGGAATGGGTAGAGCAGTGTAAGAAGGAACAAAAGAAAAAAGACGGAAAAGGTAAAGGTGTTCTGTGTACTGTTTTTGGAGCATGTTTAGTCTGTGCACAGGAGGAGGCACGGAAATCTGAGGCTGTTAAGAAAATGGGTGTAGCTAACTCGGAAGCAGACCCGGTGACTAATTGTAGTAAAAAGGCGTGTGAATTGCAAGCTGAAGTTGAGGCTACCAAAGCTGCTTTAGAGGAAGAACGAAAGACAAAAGAGGCCTTAAGGGCCCATGAAGGACAATTGGAAGTTGAAAACATGTTTTTGAAAGACGAATTAGCTGCTGAAAGGGAGAGGAATTGGAGGTTACAGGAAAAATTAGATCTTTTGTTGTCAAGTGCTCCGACCCCCTCTCCCACCCAAGTCAGGAACTTAATTATGTGTGCCGACCCTGATACTTGGGATGGGGACATCTGGGGTGACCCAGATGAGGAGCCCGAGGGGACAAGTAATATTGAAATTCGACCCCTCATTAAAACGGAGGTGCAGTCAAATGATAGAAATGATCGGAGATGTACTACAACACGTATCACCCCATGGTCCGGACCTGAGCTTGCCCGAATGCAAGAACAATTTTCACGCAAGCCAGGGGAAAGTGCAACTGAATATTTATGGAATGTTTCGCTAAAAGGAGGCGATCGTATCTTGCTGAGTGAGGAGGACGCAAGAGGTTACTGGGGTCCTGGCGTATTTCTGGATAGGGGTCCAGTAGGGGATCAACCCTTAACACTTAGAGTCGCCCACTGGGCAGGGGGGATAGATTCTAGAGAACGGGGCGAGCCACTGGCTATTAAAACTGCTGGGCTGTCTGGGCTAGCTGAATCTGTACAAAAGGCTGCCTGTATACAAGCCATGTATGAACGTGGTGATGATAAGGGGAAATAACACTCAAGGGTTAATAGTAGAGCCATTGCTTGGCTTAAGCTGTGTATCTATAGCCTAAAGCCATTGCCAAGGTGTTTAGGCAAAGAAAGGATGTGTTGAAACCATAAAGTGGTCACATCGGCCTCGATGGGAGATAAGGGAACAATTGGTATTCTCAGTTGTCCTGACTGACAGAGCAATCCCCGTGGCCTGGAGCAACACATTAACATTAAAAGCGAAAGGTACACAGTGAGGAAGACATGGCCTTCATCCCTGAGACCCCGGCCCACGACCACCAGGAGACACTGCGCATGTGCAGCTGGGAGGAGTTAAAGACGGAGACTATGGAAATGATTTCTCGGAACTCATTGTAATAAAGACCGCCTTTTCGGGGAAAGGTCATGGATATGTATAGGCGCCCCTTGAATATGTAAGATCTGATTGTATAAATCCTAAGCTAACTGCCGCGGTGGGTGTGCACGATTTTGGTGGGGCTACCCCCCACCGTGCTGCCCGGCGCCGAATAAACATACCTACTTTGCAACCCCACAGGTTGTGGAGTCTGCTTTCCGCACGTCAGTTTGGCGAGCCAGGCAGGAGGCACTCTGCTTGGCTGCGGGATCGACTGCGGAGCGGACGCCCCTAGGCGCGCCCCGAGCACTTTCCTTGGAGGAGCCTCCACTCCCAGCCGCTCACCGCGGGAGTAGACAACAACCTCGTGAAGGTGCGGATAAACGGTATGTTTTACAGAGGGGCCAGTAAGTCGTAGGGGATGCCCACGCTTGGCCGGAGCCGCCGGTAAACCGTGCAGAGACGTCTGGCGTGCGGCATAGTCCCCATATGGAAGGAGGGTACCCTGTATGGAAGTAGGGGATTTGCTGACCGATAGAGCGGCCGCTAGCGATCTTGGGGGTAGATCGAGCAAATCCGAGGTCACCGCTGCATCCCAGTATCGGGAGCCAGGAAGGACCTGCTAATGACTGTATAAGAAGCAGGAGAAGGGTAAGCAGGCTTCTCAAAGTTGTGATACAAGTACTTGAATAATATTTGCAGCTGCTGGAGGGATACCAACTGGAGTAATGATTGTATGTTTTATTTGTAAATGCCCGGGTATTTTATGTAAAGAGCATTTGTGTGTGGATGCGTGTGTTTGAGACACAGCGCTGCTGTGAAGCGAGTGGGAGTCCCGATTTGCGGTTCCGTGACTCCGCGAGGAACACGGCCAGAGACGGACAAAGCGCCTGAAACGTCTGTAAAAATTTGTAAATGTCTTGATATATATGTAAGTTGGGCTGCTGTGGTGTTCAGTCAATCTCCTAAGTATCGGGGGTCTGGCTGATCATCAAAGTGGCCGGACAGGGAGAGTCACTCCTTCGGTGGTTTGGGCTCAAACCTTGGGAATATTTAAACGAAGGAGGGGACTGGATAAGAAGGGGAGAGGGACGAATTTATTTAGGAGGAGTGTATTTAACACCTGCCAGACAGACAGTGGCCCTAGACTGGGAACAACCTGTCCCAGATACCTTTCTAAACCCCCATATTGACGGACACGTGGGGGTGATTCCTTGTTTTGTGTGTGGGCTTACTAACAAATTACCTGAAAATTGGCATTCAGCTTGGGTCCTGTTGAAATGTAAATCTTGTGAGAAAAATTGGTATTGTTTATCTAGGAGGTGGAGAGCTGAGTGTCCCAAATGCTCTCCCCTAATCCCACGGTTTTATGATTGGGAAAGGGCCCATCAAGAGTCCAAAATAGTAAAGTTTATATGTGGGAAGAAAACTTTAATCCCAGAAGATTGGTACATTTGGGAAGAAGATTGAGAGAACACTGTAAGGACCTGTGAGGAAAGGTTCACGTGGAAATTAAAACGAAGCACAATAGCTAACAAGAAACAATCTAGAGAGATGGGTAACACTCCGAATAAAGGTATTTTAAAGACAAGCCCCCTTGGTTGTATATTGACACACTGGAGGAACATTGTTGGAACCGGGGGTACAGAGAATAAGAAGACTCTCATTAAATATTGCAATCAATGGTGGCCGATTTATAAGCTGGAAGATGGAGCTAAGTGGCCACTTTATGGGTCAATCGATTATAACACCATCCTGCAATTAATGTTGTCTTTAAGGAGGGAAGGAAAATGGGATGAAGTGTCATATGCAGACACGTTTTTCACGCTCCGAAATCACCCGGAGTGGCAAAGGGACTGTGGAATAGTGCCGCCACAGGACCCTATGGTACTCGCCCTCGAGCAGGAAAATAACAAAGAACTTAAAGGTAAACTGAGGCAGTGTTGCTCGGCATGCAGTATTGGACAAAGGTGCACTAGAGTAAATAAAATCCACCAGGCATCAGAACAAGATCTAACTGATTTGCTTAAGCCTCCCCCTCGATCACAGGAACAGGATGTGGGCTCGGACGGAACCTCCACTCCCCCGGACAGCCCTGTATCCTCCCGTACTAGAAAAAAAGTCTACGCTAACAGTCTTACAGGCACCTCTCCGAGAGGCGGTAGGGCCGGATGGCAGGACGATGCTAATCCAGGTACCTTTTTCCACCACCGATTTAGAGGCATGGAAAAGGGTTGCCAAGGATTACAGGAATGATCCGGTAAGTGTAACCAAACATTTTACAGTTATTATTAGAATATATGACTGAGACAGAAAAACAATTAATTTTAAAAACTGCAGGGGATTTGGCTGAGGATCATTATAAAACTACAGGAGGAGATGTTAAAGAATACCTCCCCCTTCAAATGGGATGCAAACAGGTCTGTGGATATAGAAAACTGCAGGCATACCAGGGCTGGATTTCAAAAGGAATGGAGAGGGCCATTCCCAAAACCATGAATTGGTCAGCATTATATGCAATTAGATAAGGTCCTTCCGAGTCACCATCCGAATTCTTGGATCGACTAAGGGACGTAATGCGCCGTAACACACCGCTGGATCCTGGGTCAGAGGTAGGAATACAACAACTAGTTTCTTTATTCTTAGGCCAGTCTACAGGAGATATTAGGCGCAAGCTGCAAAAGCTGCGTCCCACAGAAGAAAGACTGATGGGGATCTGGGAAATCCACCCTAGCGGATCCACTGGTTATAATGAAGCTAGGGAAGGAGCAAAAGGAGGTGGCATTTCTGATTGATACAGGGACAATGTATTCGGTTTTAAACAAAGCTCTGATGCCCCTGGGAAATGACTATATCATGGTAAAAGGGGCAACTGGCCAAAGTGAAAAGGCATATTTTTGTGAACCTCTGAGATATAAATTGGGAAAACAATGGGGTGTCCACAGATTCCTGTACATGCCCAACTCCCCGAAAGCACTTTTGGGGAGAGATTTGTTGGAACAATTGGGTGCAATAATATAAATTTAAAAAGGGAGAGATTACTCTGGAGGTAAATGACCAGCAGTATATCCAAATAATGAGTTTATCCCTAGCTAGTGTTCCCACAGAAGGAAAAATCAGCGAAGAAATCACAAACCAGGTATACCCCAGGGTATGGGCCACCGATGTGCCCAGGAAAGCAAAAATGCTCCACCTGTTGAGGTCAGACTCAAGGAAGGATGACAGCTGGTAAGAATCAAACAGTATCCTCTGAAGAAGGAGGGCAGGGAGGGAATTCGGCCAGTAATAGAAAAATTTTTACCTGTCCGCAAACCTGACGGGTCATACCGGGTGGTCCAGAACCTCTGGGCTATAAATAAGATAATTGAAGACCTCTATCCGGTAGTGGTGAATCCATACACCTTGCTGACTGTATTGACACCTGAACTAACCTGGCTTACTGTTTTAGACCTGAAGGATGCCTTCTTTTTCCTCCCTCTCCATAAAGCCAGCCAGAAAATATTTGCATTTGAATGGGAAAATCCCAGAAGCAGACGTAAAACTCAGCTTACTTGGACAGTTTTGAACCCCACAAAGGTTCAAAAACATCCCTACTATATTTGGTAACCAACTCACAAAAGATCTTGAGTCCTGGGAAGCCCCGCTTGAGGAGGTGAAACTGTTACAATATGTGGATGATATCCTGATTGCCACCAAGACAAAGGACGCTTGTATGGCCTGGACGGTGAGTCTGCTAAACTTTTTGGGGCTCCAGGGATACCGGGTATCCAAGAAGAAGGCCCAAGTAATGCAGCGTAAGGTGATTTATCTGGGCTATGAAATCAGTGCTGGACAAAGGACTTTGGGACAGTCCTGAAAAGAGACAATATGCCAAACTCCAAGACCGCAAACAGTGAAAGAGTTACAAACTTTCCTGGGGATGACTGGGTGGTGCCGACTAAACCCCTGTAACACCTTGAATGGACAGGCCTTTGAATTGCAAAAAAGGCCCTGATGTTGGCCCCAGCCTTAGGACTCCCAGATGTGAGTAAACCTTTTTTTCTTTTTTCTCACGAGAAGCAGGGGATTGCCCTGGGAATACTAGCACAAGATCTGGGCCCGTATCGACGAGCAGTTGCCTACTTTTGGACGCAACTGCAAAGGGTTGGCCTGGATGCTTGTGAGCGGTCGCAGCTGTAGTACTAAACATCCAGGCAGCCCAAAAATTCACCCTGGGCCAGAAAATGACTGTGTTGGTGTCCCATACAGTATTAGAAGTGAAAGGCAGACACTGGCTCTCCCCACAAAGATCCTTGAGATATCAGGCTATAATGGCAGAACAAGATGATGTGGAGATTGTAGTCACTAACATTGTCAATCCAGCCTCTTTCCTCAGTGGAAACACAGGAGAACCAGTGCATCACGACTGTCTGGAGGCCATCGAAGCAACATATTTGAGCCGTTCGGACCTGAGAGAGTCCTATGGAAAACACGGATAACTGGTTCACGGATGGAATCAGCTATGTCCTAAGCGGTAAAAGGCATGCCGGATATGCCATTACCACCAGTCAGGAAGTAACAGAGTCAGGGCCTTTGCCCATTAATACCTCGGCACAGAAGGCAGAAATAATTGACAGACTCAAAATATGCCTTTGGAGTCATACATGCTCATGGAGCAATCTGGAAGGAAAGAGGATTATTGAACTCACAGGGCAAAAACATCAAGCATGCAGAGGAGATCCTGAAACTGCAGGAGGCAGTCGAACTCCCTGAGACAGTGGCGATCATGCACATTAAGGCACACCAGAAAGCAAACTTGGAGTTGGAAAGAGGAAATGAGCTGGCGGACAGAGAGGCAAAACAGGTAGCCAAAGCAAAGGTAAAAACAGAAGGGGCTTTGATCTCTGACGGGCAAATTGCCCTAGAAGGTAAGCCAGAATATACCAAGGAAGATCAGAAGCTTATCACAGATCTAGAAGGGTCATATAATGAAGAGGGGTGGGCTCTCACCCCACAAGGGAAACTAATCCTTCCCTCTTATCTAGTATGGTCTCTGATAAGGGAATGTCCCGGTTTGAAGTAAAACCGAACCAATTTTCTGTTCTGTAACTTTACATCCTAGCTAGGCCTCCTCTAACTCTCTGAAATTAATGGCATATTGTGGAGAAAACTGCTCGTTCTCAGAATGATAAGATCAATGTTTGCACTCCATGCCAAGGAATGGTATGCAGGGAGGCCCTTGCTTATACTTATTGCTATAACAGCCAAGGTCAGCCAATTTCGTTATTTGCCCCCTTAGAGGGTCGGAAACGGAAAAAACGTAGAGGGGTCACATCGGTGGGGAGGAGTGGACAGGAGAGGTGACCCAAACCTGACCAACAGGGGTATTCCATCCCATCTGCCCCATGCTCAGTATAAAAGCTGAGGGATCAAAGGGTCAGCCCCCTTCCTGCGATGGCCGACGTCCAGAGAGGACTCTGTCTGTTCATCTGCCTTTGATCCCGATCTGTGTGTTCCTGACTCCAGAGCTGGAATCCAGTTCCCATTCGTCACTGAGTCCAGTCTGGGACTTCCCCAGTGCCTGCCGGTGACGTGACTGTCATCCTGGGAGCTTGATACGGTTTTGTACATATTGTATCTATTTCATTATTTTCTTCTTTATTTTTATTTTAATATTAATTCTTCATTAAAGTAGTTTAGTTCATTCTAAACTTCTGAATCTCCTTATCTCTTTCTCCTCCTCTCTCCTCTTTTGGGGGGGGGGGGAAGGGGGGGGAAGGGCCATCTGTCAGTCCGGTTTTGGTAAATTCAGCCAAAACCACGACAGGGAAGAACATAGAAAGAGGCATTGGGGGGCAGAGGCACTATATAAACAACTAATTAGAGAAATTCTAGCTAGAAATTTATACACCACTGTGAGACAAGTGACTCAGCAGTGCGAGCTTTGCCTCCAGACTAATCCCAAAAATACCCCCAAACCAGAAATGGGCTAAATTGGGAAGGGCAACGGGCCTGGGCAACAATGGCAGCAGAACTCCCAAGAAAAGGGGGGTATCGATATTTATTAGTATTAACTGATACCTTTTCAGGTTGGCCAGAACGGACATTGCTCGAATTTGGCAACAGTCAAGGGTACTACACCAAGTATCTCAAGATGATGTTTTACTTGGTTTTTCTTATCTTTGGAAAAAATTAACCTCGTGGCTGCCTGACTTTGCTTGGTTGAAGCAGTTGTTTGTATTATTAATTACAATGATAGTCTTAGGGATTGCAATTTGCACTTTACTTAGATGCTTTATGTGCTGTGCAAAAAGAACCACAAGTGATTACGAACTTTGGAAGAAGCATCATCTTTGACAAAAAGTTGAGTCAGGAAAATATTTTAAGAAATGCTTAGAGAAAGAAAACATGCTGTAGGAGTAAGTAAAAGAATTTACTAATCTCTTAGAAAAGGGGGGATTGATAAGGGGAAATAACACTCAAGGGTTAATAGTAGAGCCATTGCTTGGCTTAAGCTGTGTATCTATAGCCTAAAGCCATTGCCAAGGTGTTTAGGCAAAGAAAGGATGTGTTGAAACCATAAAGTGGTCACATCGGCCTCGATGGGAGATAAGGGAACAATTGGTATTCTCAGTTGTCCTGACTGACAGAGCAATCCCCGTGGCCTGGAGCAACACATTAACATTAAAAGCGAAAGGTACACAGTGAGGAAGACATGGCCTTCATCCCTGAGACCCCGGCCCACGACCACCAGGAGACACTGCGCATGTGCAACGGGGAGGAGTTAAAGGCGGAGACCATGGAAATGATTTCTCGGAACTCATTGTAATAAAGACCGCCTTTTCGGGGAAAGGTCATGGATATGTATAGGCGCCCCTTGAATATGTAAGATCTGATTGTATAAATCCTAAGCTAACTGCCGCGGTGGGTGTGCACGATTTTGGTGGGGCTACCCCCCACCGTGCTGCCCGGCGCCGAATAAACATACCTACTTTGCAACCTCACAGGTTGTGGAGTCCGCTTTCCGCACGTCAGTGAGCAGGGCATTCCCCTTGCCGCTCCAGTAGATCCGGTCCACCTTAAACCATTGATTAGAGGTGTCCCTGATTCCGTAAAAATGTATGTGCAAAACCTAAAGGAAAAGATTGCACAGGCAATTAACCATAATACTCGCAACCCGCACCAGCGGCAGCAGCCTGTTTTGACTTGGGGGGAACTATTACAAGAAATAGTGATTTTTGGTAGAGACATGGGTTGGTTAGAGGAAGGCTCACATTTACAGCGCCGGGTCCGCCAGGCACGGTTTGTTGGGCATAATAATCCTCGTCCTCCCCGACAAACTAATTCTCGCTTTGACCCCCAGCGTAATGAATTGTCGAGAAAGGCTTTAGCATTAGGAATACCCCGATCAATGTTACATGGGCAGTCCACAGAGAATATTCGTATTATGGTGTGAGAAACACCGGCTCACACTTAAAATTTTAAAGAGGACGAAGTCACTGGAGCAAAGGTTTATTGTACGAAGCAGCGCTGAATCGGGTGCATCTCAAAGTAGAGGCACACACATCTTTAGTTTTTTAGATATTTTATACCTTTCTTTCCCGGCCGCCTGAATACCTGTCTCTCTTCTCATTGGCTGAGAAGTTGGAGCTCACATTCTTCCCGACCGCCTAAAGACACAAACCTTTAATTAACAATACACTGTTTCACAGTCTCTGCTAATATCTACTGTCTAATGTTAGTAGTTACAAACATCCTGGTGGTCATCTTCTTGATCTAGTGTCCATATCCTTCTTTTCTTCAGTCACCCCCCCAGGTGGCCTTTATCCACTTATCACCTTCCACCGTCCTTTGTTCGCTTATCAGTCTACCATCAATTCGGTTCTCCTTACCTAAATGGCTTCTTGTAAACCAGAGTCTCTGGGCCATTCCAGGGTACTTGTAAGGATTAGTTAGATGCTATAACCGAGCACACAAATAGAAATATACCAAGTAGCTGAAGCAAAATTCAGCTCATTTCTCACAATCCACCCCCTTTTTATTTATTACATTTTTGCTGAAGCTTATTATCTTCTTCCCATTTATTCAACAATAACTGTAATCTTTCATTTTGTTCTTCTTTTCGGTGATCTCTTTTTTTCTTAAGACCATTATCCTCTGCGATGTAGCACCTTGATTCACAGCATCCACATTCGATAGACTGGTCACTTGCATTCCTTCTACCACTCTAGAAATTAATCCCACTGCACAAGGAATAAAACAAGGTATGAACAGCAGTCCAGCAAGAGCACATAATAGAATGAAGCCTACCTTCTTCCACCAAGATATTCCAAAAAAGTCATTCCACCAGTTGACATTCATCATAGATTTCCACCTTTGCACTGGGACGTGTGCTAGTTTTCTGATGTTTGCTGCTATATCTCTTACAGCTTGTCCGTTGTCATCAATATGAAGACAACACTCTGATGTGTTAAATTTGCCACATACCCCCCCCTCTTCTGCTAATAGGTAGTCTAGTGCCAGTCTATTTTGGTATATGGCAGTTCGCATCTGTGTTTGTTGGACTGCTATTAAGTCTAAGGCTGAGGCTGTCTCATTGGTAATTATTTCAAGCACTGCTTGCAACCTAATTATTCTATTGAGCATATAAACAGGTGTTCGATATACCCAGCTACCACCCTGTGCCCATGTTACTGGTCCATATGTTTCTATTATGCGTTGTGGGGGCCATTCATCCTGCCCCAATTCTGAGTTCCTCCCATTTCGATCGTTGTTCGTTTCTTTCTCCTCAATTCATCATATAGCCGGACCCCCAGCCCAGCTGCCTGTGTATTAGACAGCAAGAAAAAGAAAGGCATTACATATCCAACATAACAGACTCCTGACCAGTTTGGAGGTAATCTTCGGTAAGCATGTTTCCCACAAATCCAATAATGGCCCTCTAAGGCCCAAGCCCCGTTGGCAAAGGGACCGTCCCATGTTTCATCATCTTGTGGTGTTTCATAGTATAGCGGATCTTCTGTGCCCCATGGTCCTCCTGAGGCGTTTAAATCCCCATTGGAGTCACAATAGTCACATTCAAAGGCCTCTGCATCCGGATGCCATTTACAGTTACATCCTCCCTCTCTTATCGTTCGGTTTGTAGCTGACCAGAACTTTGTGAAATATGTTCTGGTCCCATTTGAATTTTGCCAAGCCCATTGATAGACTCTTATTGCATGGTTTTTGCTGGTAGTATTGTCCCGCTGACAAGCCAGGAACAGAGAATCTTTAAAACCCCCCTTTTTGCCAATCTCTCTTGCCGCTGCCCTGCAACCAGCATGCCAAGGTTCATGGAAGGAACATCTTACCCAGGTGCCATCTCTAAGCTTAATGTGTGTTTGGTTCCATCTTCCTTGGTACCTCCGGCAATTATAAGGAATACACAGTGAGTCATAACAATCCATTCCTGGTGATAATGTCCACTCACATTCACTTTTCCCTAAATATTTCCCTCCCGATCTGGTTCTGTTCAGGCAATAATTCCCTTTTCCTGGGTACAATATTTTCCATGCAGCTCCCTCTTCTGCCCAGACCTTTGTTCCATGGCGTACTGTACTTAAGCTACTCACCAGCCACTTAGGCTGCACAGGCCGGGCTACCCATGGCCATTCTTCAGATCCCCTCGGGCTTCCACATACCCAACAATTACTCAAATTAAAGCTTTTTGCTATTTCATTCCCTAATGTTACAAATTGGTTATCTTCCATTTGACTGTAACACAGAGGGATGGTCACAAGGTTCATTAGTATGGTAGCATAAAACCTGCCAAGGTCTGGCACAGCCTTCCCTCCCATCTCTCAACGCCTACTGGATTGCAGCCAGCAGCGGAGACCGCTCACAGAAGAGGAGTGAAGAGACTGACCCAGTCTTGCCCTTGGCTTTAGTTTTTAGAACCTTTGCTGGTAACCTCCCCAGGTATTACACTTTTATTTCATTACTCTCGATTTTACCAATTCTGTCTTTTAAGAGTCAATTTCAGTGGATCACTTCCCTGGGTTACTGTCCACTCTCCAGGAGGTGGGGCTATTGGTCCTTTTACCCGTGTAGCATGTGTCCACCCCTTTTCCTTAGTTCACACAGCTGCTTCTGTTGTCAGGAGTACCAGGAAAGGTCCTTCCCACGCTGGAGTCAGAGTATCCTCTTGCCAGGACTTCACTAGTACCCAGTCTCCAGGCTGTATCTGGTGTAGTTTGAAATCCAGTGGAGCCGTCTGAGGCAGCAATCCACGCTGTCTCAAATCTGTAAGAGATTGGGCTAACCCCCACAGGTAATTTTTAAGAACGACATCATTAATTTCAGGAATTGGCACACCTTCTTCCCTTCCCAGATATGGAAGTCCGAATAGCATTTCATAGGGAGATACTCCTAAATCCTTCCTTGGAGCAGTCCTAATTCTCAACAGGGCTAGGGGCAGGCATTTGGTCCAGGGCAACTTAGTCTCTATTACCAGCTTGGTGATATGTGTTTTGAGAGTTGCATTCATCCTCTCAACTCTACCAGAGCTTTGAGGATGCCAGGGAGTGTGGAAGTCCCATTGAATTCCCAGAGCTGTGCATACCAGCTGCAATACCCTAGCAGTGAAATGGGTTCCCCTATCAGAATCTACCCTTTCTATTATTCCTCCCATCCGGGAGAACCCATTTCCCTTCCTGGGTTTTTACACCAGTATCCAAAGAGGCCCAAAAACTTTCTTATTTCTTTCTTACTCCTTGGAATTGGAGTTGTTACAATACCAGAAATTCGTTCTGGGTTTATTCTCCTTTTCCCTTCGCTGATCACGTGCCCGAGGTACCTCACCTCCTTTTTTTTTTACAAACTGCAACTTAGTTTCTGAGACTCGGAGCCCTTTTTCTCCCAAGTAGTTAAGTAATTTGATGGTTGCAGATCGAACCTCCATCTCCTCTTCCCCCGATATTAGTAAATCATCTACATACTGAAGCAGCTTGATCCCTGGGGAAAACGAAATTTCCTCAAGTATTTGTTCCAACATTTGCCCAAAAAGGTTGGGTGATTCCGTAAACCCCTGTGGTAACGTGGTCCAGCGGAATTGCTGCCTCCTCCCTGTTACCGGGTCCTCCCATTCAAAGGCAAACATGTCCCGACTTTCCACCGCCAAGGGACAGGTCCAAAAAGCATCTTTAAGGTCTACTACACTGAACCACTTGTGTTCATGAGGTATTTTGCTTAGCAATGTATAAGGATTGGGTATTACCGGGTGACGTGTCTGAACAATTTTATTCAGCTCCCTTAAATCTTGCACTAATCTCCAACTCCCATCCGACTTTCTGACGGGTAAAATAGGTGTATTATAAGGAGACATGCAGGGCTCTAAGAGACCATCTTTCAACAATCCCTCAATTACAGGTTGGAGCCCCTTCCTCCCTTCTAGAGATATAGGATATTGTTTTACACGCACAGGCTGACTTTCTTTCTTTAATTCCACTTTGAGGGGGGGGTATGTCCAGTCCTCCCCGGTTTCCCTCCGCCACCCAGACTATTGGATTAATCACTTTTTCATCCTCTGTGGTCAACTTATAAAGCTGTACCATCATCCTATCATCTTTTGGAACTATTCCGATCCCTAACAATATCTGTAAATCCCTCCCCAATAAGTTCGCTCCTACTTCAGGTATCACTACTAAGTCCATTTTTACTTCTCGGTTATTCCCTTGTATAGTTACTTGCTCTACAATAGGGACTGAAAACCCTTCCCCTTTTATCCCAACCACGTTCGTCGTAAGTTCCCCAATTTCATATCCCTGTGGGATTTTGGTTATACTTGTTCTTTCTGCTCCTGTGTCCACTAGGAATACATATTCCTCCTTCTGGGGTCTTAATTTTAAATTTATCAAGGGCTCAATGTGATGGTTCGACCCCAGAAGGTAGAGCCCCTGACACCCCTATTCTAAAGAATAATCATCCCGCTCCATTACTCGAAACACTCCGTTTTCCTTCTGCCTCATCGGACAATCCCTCTTAAAGTGCCCCTCTCTCCCACAATGAAAACACCTTCTAGGACCTACTTGCCACCCATGAGGGTTCCCCCTCCCAGCCGGTTGAACCTTATATTCTCTGCGCTCACGCTGTGGCCCGCGGCTGGGACCTCTGCCACGTTCACACCACCTCTCTCTCTCTCTCTCTCTCCCTCTCTCAGGCTGCCGCCCCGTTACTTGTTCCACTGCTGCCACCATCAACTTAGCTTTAGCTTTCTGCTTCTCATCATCTCTCCTGACATAAACTTTCTGAGCCTCTCGCAACAATTCATTCAAGCTCTGATCATGCCAGTCTTCCAGTTTCTCTAACTTCTTCTTTATATCAGGCCACGCCTTAGTGACAAAATTAACCTTCAACAACTCTCGCCCCACATCATTCTCGGGATCTATTCTTGAGTATTGTTGTATATTTCTCCTTAACCTTTCCAGCCAATCTGTAGGAGATTCATCTTTTTGTTGTGTGCTTTCAAAGGCTTTATCAAAATTCTGTCCTTTTGGGACTGCCTCTTTTATTCCCCTGATTACTAATCTTCTGTAATCAGACATATTATTCCTCCCCTCCGCATTATTCTGATCCCAGGCAGGCCTGGTCACAGGGAATTTCTGTTCCCCTAGGACTCCCCCAGGGATATCGGGAGGATTTTCTCGCTCCCAAATTCTAATACCCGCAGCCCGGATCTTTTGTCTTTCTTCCGGTGTGAACAGGGCTCCTAAAATGAACTGCATTTCATCCCAAGTGTAAAGATTAGGGCCCAGAAACTGGTCGAGCTGCTCTGACAACCCTAAAGGGTCCTCTAATAACTTTTTCATCTCTTTCTTAAATTCCCGCACCTCGGTGCTAGTCGGAGGTACATTCACAAAGCCCACCCCCCCCGGGGCTCCCGGCATGGGTACCTCTCTTAAAGGGAACATACCCTCCTTATGTTCCCCTTTACAAGACGGCAAAGGAAAATTCCGAACATCCCTTACTATCTGATCTAATTCAGTGACCCGGGTTCTCCGAGTCTCCCCGAGCAGAGGGGCACCCGGTCTCACAGAGTCCCCCCCCTTCCCGTTCATTATCCTCCTCCTCCCCCCCCCAACCTTCTTCTGTTTCGTGAATTCAGGGTTGTATGGGGGTGGCAAATGATCTGGAGGTTCCCAACTTTCTTCTCTCTTCTTAATCTTCTTTCCCCCAAGGTCTTTTGTCATGAATAAGGAGTGAGACCTCCTCCAACATGAAGCATATTCAATTTCTTCTTGGTTTACTGGAGTCTTACTACATACGTAGAGATTCAAAGCCTGGCACAACCAATTCTCCATTGACCCGAACTGCGGCCAGTACAGTGGGTCAGATCTAATAGGTTCTTTCACCCACTCAAACATACAGTACTGTATCATTGGTTTTTTATCTTTTCCCCGGGTGCAACCCTGCCCCCACTTCCCGAGCATCACCCCTAAAGGACTGTCGGGTGGAATGCTCGCACCAGGACTTTCAAGTCCTTGATTCTTTATAGCCTTCTCTCTGCTAGGCCTATTTCCCATTTTACTTTCCCGTGGGACTTTTTCACCTGGAACCATTTCGCTTCGCCCCTTCACTGGCCGGTCTCCTCGCGGAGAAACGGAACCGCAGTTAGAAGGGCTCCACACTCGCTCCGCAGACAATTCTGCGTCTCACACACACAGTTCCAATCCCACTATCCCAGCCGCCCGAGTAGTACTTAACAGTCAATTTTCTTACCCGGGTCCCGTGCACAGAAATTATCGGCTGCCGCGCGTAACTCAATCCCGTTAACTCAATTCTTCCTTTCCCCTCCTTTGCTCCGGGAGTCCTCTGTCCGGATAGGACCCGCTGCCCCTCACGGGATGAGACAGTGGGTTGGAGACCACTGAAATCAGCGGGGCGCGCCATCCCCTCTTCGCTGTCTCGCCTCGCAGGAACAGGAGTGCTGGATCCCGGACGAGCCCCCAAATTGTGAGAAACACCGGCTCACACTTAAAATTTTAAAGAGGACGAAGTCACTGGAGCAAAGGTTTATTGTACGAAGCAGCGCTGAATCGGGTGCATCTCAAAGTAGAGGCACACACATCTTTAGTTTTTTAGATATTTTATACCTTTCTTTCCCGGCCGCCTGAATACCTGTCTCTCTTCTCATTGGCTGAGAAGTTGGAGCTCACATTCTTCCCGACCGCCTAAAGACACAAACCTTTAATTAACAATACACTGTTTCACAGTCTCTGCTAATATCTACTGTCTAATGTTAGTAGTTACAAACATCCTGGTGGTCATCTTCTTGATCTAGTGTCCATATCCTTCTTTTCTTCAGTCACCCCCCCAGGTGGCCTTTATCCACTTATCACCTTCCACCGTCCTTTGTTCGCTTATCAGTCTACCATCAATTCGGTTCTCCTTACCTAAATGGCTTCTTGTAAACCAGAGTCTCTGGGCCATTCCAGGGTACTTGTAAGGATTAGTTAGATGCTATAACCGAGCACACAAATAGAAATATACCAAGTAGCTGAAGCAAAATTCAGCTCATTTCTCACAATGGTAAACCTGGTGGAGCAGCCTATTAGCAAGACTACAGAACGTACTGATACTGCTAAAACACAGAGAGATAAACCCTCTGCTCCTGCGAATCCTTTCTCAGATTTAAGGAAGGATTTAATAGATCTAAAAAACTAGAAAGCGCGGGGGGTATTTTAGGCCAACCCACCCGCGTAATATCTAACTTAGAATAACTTAGAACTTAGCCTAACCATTTAAGTGACCCACATATTACTTTAGCTACTGGCCCCAGACGAATGCCTGTAAATTTTCTAATTGATACTGGAGCTCAAATAAGTGTCATCACTGAAAAAACAGCAAAAAAGTTAGGTTTAGTCCCCACCCGGAAGAAAATAAATGTAATAGGAGTAACTGGAGTCCCTGAAATCGGACCAATTGGTACGGTGTGTGTCTGGCTTCCAGGAGAAAACCGAATGACTAAGATAAAAGTAGTCATCGGTCCTTAACGTAATAACATTTTGGGATTTGATGTATTAGCAAACAAAGTCTGGAGGTTGCCAGATGGGACAGTGTGGAGCTTTGGAGCCCCACCATGTGAAGTTCGGTTACTGGAGACAGCCACTAGACTGCCTCCTTCCCAGGTAACGAACGTTAATCAATATCCACTACCAGCTGCAGCCAAAACGGGGATCAGGGAAGTTATTAAAGACCTGGAAGCCCATGGCATTATAATCAGGACACACTCACCCTATAACTCCCCAGTATGGCCGGTACGTAAAGTGGACGGTAGATGGCGACTCACAGTTGACTACAGAAGGCTTAATAGCAATGCAATGCCCCTTAAAGCCGCTGTTCCTAGCATTGCTGACTTGGTTACCCAGATTCAAGCTAACCACCACACATGGATGTGCACATTAGATGTCAAGGACATGTTTTTTATGATTCCTCTTCAGGAGGAAGATAAACTTCAATTTGCATTCACGTGGGAGGGAGTGCAATATACCTTTAATCGGCTCCCACAGGGATACAAACACTCTCCCACTATTGCCCATAATGCATTAGCAAAAATATTGAAGGAGATAAAAGTACCAGATAGGGTAAGCATGTACCAATACATTGATGACATCTTAATAGGTGGGGACAATGAAGAGGCAGTCAGAGAAGTGTCCAGTAAGGTCTGGGACACACTGACTTCATTGGGATCAGAAATACCTCCTGCTAAATGTCAGGGACCAAGTCAAGAGGTTAAATTTTTAGGAGTTTGGTGGTCAGGAGGAGCTGTGGCTATACCAGCTGATATCCTGGAAAAAGTAGAAGCTGGTAAAGCCCCAGAGAACAAAAGGGAACTACAACAGATACTTGGGACTTTAGGTTATTGGCGAAAACATATCCCTGGATTTTCTGTAATTGCTAGACCCCTGTATAATTTGATTAAGAAAAATGCTGTGTGGCAGTGGACCCCTCAGCATGAGGAAGCCTTGAATTTACTGATTCATGAACTTCGCATATATCAGACTTTAGGCCCTATACACCAGACAGATCCTATACAGATTGAGTGGGGATTCAGTGAACATGGTTCTCATTGTAATTTATACCAACGGGGACCAGAAGGCCCCGATAGACCCTTGGAGTTCTCTTCTCACTCATTCAATGATACTGAGCAGAGATACACTGACTGGGAAAAAGGTATGTTATCACTAGTGCAGGCAATAAAAAAGGCTGAGAGGATTTGCATGAACCAAGATATGGTCATCCGGGGGCCTTTCCTTCTCCTGGAATGAGTTAGGAAAGGGACTCTTCCCCCTGAGGGAATTGCCCAAAAACCCACTGTCCAGAAATGGTACTCCTATTTGGAAGGTATTTGTCAGTTAGTTACCATTACTGAAGGGCCGGTAAAAATATCTAAATTACAGAAGGATGTTAACGCAGACCTTTCCATGTTAGTCAAACCTAACAAACCATCACCTATTTTAGAAGCACCCCCTTTCACAGCTGAATCAGATCAATCAGGAGTATGGTTTACAGATGCTTCTGCAGTTCGCAAAACCCGGAGTTGGCAATACACAGTGGTAGCTCTTGAGATAAAAACAGGAAAAACTGAGATTGAGAAAGGAGAGGGTAGTGCCCAAGTAGGGGAGCTACGGGCTGTGTTGTTAGCTGTGAAACATGGAGCTCAAACTATATATACCGACTCCTATGCAGTGTTCAAAGGGGCAACCGAATGGATCGGGCATTGGGAAAATAATGATTGGCAAGTCAATCGAGTGCCTGTGTGGAGAACAGAGGACTGGAAGCAGCTATTAGAAGTGGGAAAGGAAAAGACACTGCAAATAGGCTGGGTAAAGGCACATGATAAAGTTATAACTGAGGTTGCCCACTGGAACAATAGAGTTGACTATCTCACCCACATACATACATTAGAAGCGGATGAGAGTACAGATGCACAGGAGTGGGTAAGGTTAAGGGAATGGTTACATGAAAGGCATGGCCACACTGGGAAAGCTGATCTGTATAAGGAATGTCAAGCCAGAGGGTGGCCTGCTACACTGGCAGACTGTGAAAGGACAATAACACACTGTCCACAGTGTTGCCTACGATTAAAAATGAATCATCCAAATCAGGCCCCACCTTTACATATTAGGGCAGGGAAAACACTCTGGCAAACTTGGCAAATTGATTATATTGGGCCACTTAAAGCATCTAATCATTATAGATATATCCTAGTAGGTGTAGAGGTGGTGTCAGGATTGACCCAAGCCACCGCAACCACAACAGCATCTGGAGAATGGACTGTTCGAGTGCTAAAGGAATGGTTTAGTACTTTACCTATGCCTTCTGCCATCCAAAGTGATAACGGTTCACATTTCACAGCAGCCATCGTCCAGGAATGGGCAAAAGGGGAAGGTATTGACTGGGTCTTCCATACCCCTTATTACCCCCAGGCAAATGGAATGGTAGAACGGATCAATGGATTAATTAAAAGATTTGCAAAGGTCCATGAATCAAATTGGAACCTGAGACTATCTGAAGCAGTATATACTGTTAATAACAGATGGGGTGAAAATGGAAATGCAAAAATAAAAGCGTTTTGTCCTACTAGAGAAATGATCTCCAAGGCACCACAAAAAATTGACGAAATCCCTGTACCATTGCATCCTGGTCAACCAGTAATGGTCAAAATACCTCAAACTGGAGTTATGCCCCTGACATTGACCAATCCAAGGGGATCACATGCATGGGAAGCAAAAGAGAACTCTGACCGCATACGTCGAATAAGTAGTAGGTGGATCATACCAGATTTTTAACTGACTCATTGTCGATCATATATATGGTCGAGCAGCACTTTTCCATTTGCTTGCAGGTGCACCTCAACAAAAGGAGGGACGAGGAGTACGACAGGGTGGAGACCTAAGATGCGTCGACCCGAAGTATGAACTGTGCTTGCATGGAATGGACAAACTGTGCAGAACTTGAATGTGGACCAGAAGTTCTTGGTTGTTTTCTGAGTTGTTGGGGTTTTTTTTCTGATCTTTGTATATTTGTTTTGATAAGAATAATTTTGGTTGTTTGTTAACCTAAGTTTTAATATTAGATGCTGTATCATGGCAGTGATTGTAAGGCCTTTTGTAATAATAGTCATTAGCTCCATAATAATCATAGGTATAAGTAGGCAATCTAGAATATGGAATAGACAGCCTCGGGCTTTTGAACAACATGTTGATGGATCCCCAATTATAAATCATGCTGAACCAGACAATGTGATCTATAAGATGATACAAGGCTTTGCCCGCATGCTTAATTTTTCTCATGTAACCACCTGTCTGCCTCTACCACATACCCCCACTCAGGGGCTCCCCATAACAGCTCTCCCCGTGGATATGGGTAAAAATTTACCATATTACCATAAATTACCATATATTTACCATTACCATAATATTACCATAAATCAAAATAAGTCTATTATTTGGGGTGAATTTGAATGGAGGTGGCCGTTTAACAATACACTAAATCGAACTTCTGTTTGGAGTTTAAACTGTTCCTATGCCCCTCTTTGTCTGGACAATAAGACTGTGGGATGTAGAGGTAAACAACCACAATTCTTCCAACAGCCGTGCTCCAAACACCCTTGGGCAGATACACGTTATGGGGAGAAACCGTACACTGGGGGAAACGTTTAGTCCTGAGGTATGTGGAACCGGTAAACACCCAGTGGTGCTTTGAGTTTCCTTCAACACCCAGTAATTCATGTACATGGTTCAATGTAATGCAGGGGCCACCTGCTGATTGTTTATGGTCTCACGTCCATGAGGAGAAAAGAGATGACAGGAAGGATTGCAATCCATGGAGGTCTCAACAAAAGACCTCAACACAACCCAGTGTAAAAAGCCCACTGTGGAATTGCACAAATGTTATCAATTGTACCACTGGTGGGAATCTACAAAACAGTTGGGTGTGGTTAATCCCTTCATTACGGCATTTAATTAGTGTTGCCTGCTTGTGTCAAAATTACACAAAGCCATATCCTCCAGAAATGGGGTGTAACACCAGCATAAGCTATAAGGACTTAAAATATTCAGAAAAAATCCTCCTGTCGGATCCCTCGAACCATGGGCAATTGCGATGACTCACCTATATATGCTCCTCGCCAGTTAACTTGGATATGCTCAGATGGGACTATTACAGATATGTTAAACCCTATTCATCCTGGTCTGCAATGTACTTTGGGAGTACCATATTATGTCCTTCTTACTACTCTGAAAAATTTATATCTCAAGGACTGTGGCATCCCGGTACCAAACGAAGTACAGATGGTACTGGTTGGACTGTATCCCAGAAATTAGCAGTATGGGCAGAAGGATTCTTTGGATTAGGAATAGGTCACCTTAGAACTAGAATTATGTTGTCCAATTTAACTGCACAAGTAGAAACTTTAGCAAACCTTACTAATGACAACTTTGAATTGCTCAATGCCCAAGTGCAAGCTGTTTCAAAAGTCGCACTTCAAAACCAACTCGTGCTAGATATGCTACTACTCAAAGAACAAGGAATGTGTGGATACCTAAAGGCAAACCACAAACAAGAAGAATGCTGTGTCACAATTCCTAATGTGTCACTACCTCTCCGGGAAAACCTCCAGAAGATGAAGAAGATAGCTGAAGTGACACATGAGCTGCAGGACCAAATGAAGGACACTTGGTTGGGAAATATTTTCGCTAAAATAGGATGGGTATTTACTGGATGGATTATTAACTTGTTGCAAACATTGATTGTTATCATAATTTGCATTATTGTAGTATGCATTGCCATTAGTTGTGTCAAAAGAATTATTGTAAAATCTATCTCTCAGGTAAGGGTCCACCTGGAAACTGGGGAATACCTGGATCTACTTAGACATACAGATGAAAATTATACAGACACATTGGGTGATGATGACATATCCGTGGTGGATCTGTGACTCAGGTCACAGGGTGGAATGTATGGGAGCACCCAGCCAAACCGGTTTCAGAGCACAATAGGTGAGATGCAGGGAGTTGTTGTTGTTGTTGTTGCAGAGATAACTTGGCGGGAGCTGCAAAAACAGCTCAGCCCCGGGGTTGTCTCAAGATTGCATCACAATAAGAACCGAAACTGAATGGAGCCTTAACTCCCTTAACAAATAAAATGCCCTGAGTCCCATCCCACCACTAGTCCCATGACTTTGAGTGCTAGACATCACAAAATTGGCAACAGAGACTTAGCCATCACACCACCAGAGGTAAATATCCCAGATAGTGTAATCCACTCAGGCATAATCCTCCACCCCCACAGAATCAGGAAATATAAACCGCAAGGTTTGAGGAGGAAAATGGGGGTAATCTTCCAACGATACAGCTGGCCTGTAGGAGATTCGTCCCCCCCCTTGTCCAGGACGCTGTACAGGGTAACTTCCCAGGGATTGAGCGACCTTACCTGAGAGAAAGGGTAAGTGATAAAGAAACATACGTATGGTATATGGCATGCTATTAAGATCGTGATTTGTGCGCTCTTTTAAGGTATTAATATCTAGCGCGCTTGTGGTTTGTGTTGTTACTTTTCGGGATCACTTGTAGGTTGCAATAGTGTATTCTGCGAATTGCTTTTAAATTGCAATAGTGTATTTGCCATTGTACACATAGAACTCGCAATAGTGGCGTATTGGACCTGTGAGTGAAGTCCAAATAAATTGTTAATTTGAACCTCTCAGTGAAGTCCTTTTTCCCGTTTCGTCACACCACATCAGGGTTAGAGGGACAGGGTGCTAGTAAGGGCCTTCAGCCTGTAGCCCTGAGCCATGCTGGTGACACTGCATTGCAGTTGAAGTCTTATGGAGAAGAGCCAGCAGCTCCTGAGGTAGTTGAAGTCAACAGAGAAACACCTGTGAGACACCTCAAGGGATGTTCCCTTAAGAAGGCAACACAGCCAACAGCCCAGCTGAAGTGCCTCTACACAAATGCATGTAGCATGGGCAACAAACAGGAGGAGTTGGAAGCTACTGTGCTCCTGGAAAGATATGATATAGTGGCCATTACTGAAACCTGGTGGGATGAATCCTACAACTGGAGTGTGGCTATTGAGGGCTACCAGCTGTTCAGAAGGGACAGGCAAGGAAGGAGGGGTGGAGGTGTTGCCCTCTATGTTAAGGAATGGATAGAGAGTGAGGAGATGTCCCCAAAGCACTCCCTGGGGTCAGATGAAGAGAAAGTTGAGAGCTTGTGGGTGAGGATTAAGGGGCAGGCCAATGTGAGGGACACTGTTGTGGGTGTTTATTACAGGCCACCTGATGGGTATGGGGAAGTTGATGAGGCCTTTTACAATCAGCTGAAAGTAGACTCATGATCACAGGCCTTGGTTCTCATGGGGGACTTCAACCACCCTGATATCTGCTGGGAAGGCTACACAGCCAGGCATGTACAGTCCAGGAGGTTCCTCTGGTGTATTGATGATAACTTCTTAACTCAGGTGGTGGAGGAGCCAACAAGGAGAGAAGCACTACTGGACCTAGTGCTGACAAACAAAGACGGACTGGTGGAGGACATTAAGGTTGGGGGCAGCCTTGGTTGCAGTGATCAGAGAAAGACAGAGTTCAGGATCGTGGGCAGTACGTGCAAAACAACAAGTAGGACTGAAACCTTGGATTTCAGGAGGGCTAACTTTTGACCTCTTCAAGAAACTGCTTGGAGAAATCCCATGGGTTAGGGCTCTGGAAGGTAGGGGGGCTCAAGAGAGCTGGACGATATTCAAATACCACTTTCTCCAAGCTCAGGATTGGTGCATCCCTAAGAGCAAGAAATCAGGCAAGGGAAGCAGGAGACCTGCGTGGCTGAGCAGGAAGCTTGTGAAAAAGTTCAAGTGGAAGAAGGAAGTTTACGCTGAGTGGAAGAAGGGACTGGCCACTTGGGAAAATTACAAGAATGCCATTAGAGTATGCAGGGATGAAACAAGGAAAGCCAAGGCCTCCTTGGAATTAAGCCTGGCAAAGGATGTTAAAGTCAACAAGAAGGGTTTTTTCAAGTATATTGGAGGCAAAAGGAAAACTAGAGAAAATGTGGCCCACTGCTGAATGAGACAGGTGCTATAGTAACAGAGGATGCAGAGAAGGCAGAGTTGCTGAACGCCTTCTTTGCTTCAGTCTTTACTGCTCAGGCCAGCCCTCAGGAGCCACAGACTTTGGAGGAAACAGAGAAAGTCTGGACGAAAGGAAGACTTCCCCTTGGTGGAGGAAGACCAAGTTAGAGAACAGTTAATTAAACTGGATATCCGCAAGTCCATGGGTCCTGATGGGATGCACCCGTGAGTGGTGAGGGAGCTGGCAGAAGTCATTGCTGAGTGGCTCTCCATCATCTTGAAAGGCTCTTTGAAAGGTCCTGGAGAACAGGCGAGGTGCCCGAGGGCTGGAGGAAAGCCAATGTCATCCCAGTCTTCAAGAAGGGCAAGAAGAAGGACCCGGGAAACTACAGGCTGGTCAGCCTCACCTCCATCCCTGGAAAGATGATGGAACGGCTCGTTCTGTGCGTCATCTCAAAGCATATGGAGGAAAAGAAAGCTATCAGAAGTAGTCAACACGGATTCACCAAGGGGAAGTCATGTCTGACTAACCTCATAGCCTTCTATGATGGCGTGACTGGATGGATAGATGAGGGGAGGGCGGTGGACGTTGTCTACCTTGACTTCAGCAAGGCTTTTGACACAGTCTCCCATAACATCCTCATAGGTAAGCTTAGGAAGTGTGGATTAGAAGAATGGACAGTGAGGTGGATTGAAAACTGACTGAAAGACAGAGCTCAGAGGGTCGTGATTAGTGGCACAGAATCTAGTTGGAGGTCCGTAACAAGTGGTGTTCCCCAGGGGTCAGTACTGGGTCCAGTCCTCTTCAATATATTCATCAATGACCTGGATGAAGGGATGGAATGTACCCTCAGCAAGTTTGCTGATGATACAAAACTGGGAGGGGTGGCTGACACACCAGAAGGCTGTGCTGCCATACAGCGAGACCTGGAGAGGCTGGAGAGCTGGGAAGAGAGGAATCTGATGAAATTCAACAAGGGCAAGTGTAGGGTGCTGCACCTAGGGAGGAATAACCCCCTGCACCAATACAGGTTGGGGGCTGACCTGCTGGAGAGAGACCTGCTGCCTTAAACACTTCCAGGGATAGGGCATCCACAACTTCCCTGGGCAACGTGTTCCAGTGCCTCACCACCCTCACAGTAAAGAATTTCTTCCTAGTACCTAATCTAAATCTCCCCTCATCCAATTTAAAACCATTACCCCTTGTCCTGTCACTACATTTCCTGACAAAGAGTCCCTCTCCGGCTCTCCTGTAGGCTCCCTTCAGATATTGGAAGGCTGCTATGAGGTCTCCCTGGAGCCTTCTCTTCTCCAGGCTGAACAACCCCAGCTCTCTCAGCCTGTCTTCATAGGGGAGGTGCTCCAGCCCTCTGATCATCTTCGTGGCCCTCCGCTGGACCCGTTCCAACAGGTCCATGTCCTTCCTGTGTTGAGGACTCCAAAGCTGGACACAGTATTCCAGGTGGGGTCTCACGAGCACAGAGTAGAGGGGTAGAATCACCTCCCGTGACCTGCTGGCCACGCTTCTCTTGATGCAGCCCAGGATGTGGTTGGCTTTCTGGGCTGCCAGTGCTCAATGCCAGCTCATGTTGAGCTTCTCATCCACCAACACCCCCAAGTCCTTCTCCTCAGGGCTGCTCTCCAGCCATTCTCTGCCCAACCTGTATTTGTGCCTGGGGTTGCCACGTCCCAGGTGCAGGACCCTGCACTTGGCCTGGTTGAACTTCATGCGGTTTGCACGAGCCCACCTCTCAAGCCTGTCCAGGTCCCTCTGGATGGCATCCCTTCCCTCCAGCGTGTCGACCGCGCCACCGAGCTTGGTGTCGTCGGCAAACTTGCTGAGGGTGCACTCTATCCCACTGCCCATGTCTCTGACAAAGATGTTGAACAGCACTGGTCCCAGTACCGACCCCTGAGGAACGCCACTCATCACTGGTCGCCACTTGGACATTGAGCCGTTGACCACAACCCTTTGAGTGTGGCCATTCAGCTAGTTCCTTATCCACCGAGTGGTCCATCCATCGAACCCATGACTTTCCAATTTTGAGACCAGGATGTCATGCAGGACAGTATCAAATGCTTTGCTCAAGTCCAGGTAGATGATGTCTGTTGCTCTCCCCTTATCCACCAACACTGTAACCCCATCGTAGAAGGCCACCAAATTTGTCAGACACAATTTGCCCTTGGTGAAGCCATGTTGGCTGTCACCACTCGCTTCCTTTCCGTGTGCCTTAGCTAAGTTTCCAGGAGGATCTGCTCCATGATCTTTCCAGGCACAGAGGTGAGACTGACTGGCGTATAGTTCCCTGGGTCTTCCTTTTTTCCCTCTTAAAAAATGGGGGTTATGTTTCCCCTTTTTCAGTCAGCGGGAACTTTACCAGACTGCCACGACTTCTCAGATATGAGGGATAGTGGCTTAGCAACTTCATCCACCAGTTCCCTCAAGACATGTGGATGAATCTCATCAGGTGCCATGGACCTGTGTACCTTCAGGTTCCTCAGATGGTGTCGAACCTGTTCTTCTACAGTGGGTGGTTCTTCATTCTCTCAGTCCCTGGCTTTGCCTTCTGCGACTTGGGCGGTTTGGCTAGAGCACTTGCCGGTGAAGACTGAGGCAAAAAAGTCATTGAGTACCTCAGCCTTGTCCATATCCCAGGTGACCAGGGCCCCCATTCCCTTACAGAAAGGGCCTACATTTTCCCTATTCTTCCTTTTGCCACCAACATACCTATAGAAGCTTTTCTTGTTGCCTTTGATATCCCTGGCCAGATTTAACTCTACCTGGGCTTTAGCTTGCCTAACCTGAACCCTGGCTGCTCAGACAGTTTCTCTGTATTCCTCCCAGTCTACCCATCCTTGCTTCCACCTTTTGTAGGCCTCCGTTTTCTGTTTCAGTTTCTCCAGGAGCTCCTTGTTCATTCATGTAGGCCTCCTGATGTTTTTGCCCGACGTCCTCTTAGTTGGGATACATCGCTCCTGAGCTTGGAGGAGGTGATCCTTGAATGCTAACCAGCTTTCCTGAGCTCCTCTTCCCTCCAGGGCTTTATCCCACTGTACTCTACCAAGCAGATCCCTGAAGAGGCCAAAGACTGCTCTCCTGAAGTCCAGGGCAGCGAGCTTACTCTGCACCTTCATCGCTGCTCTGAGGATCATGAATTCCACCATCTCATGGTCACTGCAGCCAAGGCTGCCCTTGAGCTTCACATTCCCCACCAGCCCCTCCTTGTTGGTGAGAACAAGGTCCAGCATGGCACCTCTCCTCATTGGCTCCTCTATCACTTGGAGAAGGAAGTTAACATCAACACATTCCGGGAACCTCCTGGGTTTCTTATGCCCTGCTGTGTTGCCCCTCCAACAGGTATCGGGGTGGTTGAAGTCCTCCATGAGGACTAGGGCTTATGAACGTGAGGCTGCTCCTATCTGTCTATATAGGGTCTCATACGCTCAGTCTTCCTGGTCAGGTGACAGAATCACAGAATCATAGAATCTTCTTGGTTGGAAGGGACCTTTGAGATCATTGAGTCCAACCACAAAAAAAAACCCAAAAAACCAAAAACCAAACCAAACACCAAAACCAAAAGAAAACAAAAAAAACCCCACACAAAACAAACACCCACAAGCACACACTACACCCACCCACAAACAGACACAAACCAACAATCTCGGGCACTAGAGCATGCCCTGAAGTGCCACATCTACACGCTTTTTAAATACCTCCAGGGATGGCGACTCCACCACCTCCCTGGGCAGGCTGTTCCAGTGCCTGACCACTCTCTCACTAAAGTAATTCTTCCTAATATCTAAAACCTAAACCTCCCCTGCCCCAACTTCTCCAAACTAAACATGCCCAGTTCCCTCAGCCTCTCCTCATATGACTTGTTCTCTAGACCCCTCACCAGCTTGGTGGCTCTCCTCTGGACACGCTCCAGCACTTCAGTGTCCTTCCTGTAGTGAGGGGCCCAGAGCTGAACACAGTACTCGAGGTGAGGCCTCACCAGGGCTGAGTACAGAGGCACCATCACTTCCCTAGTCCTGCTGGCCACGCTATTCCTGATACAGGCCAGGATGCTGTTGGCCTTCTTGGCCACCTGGGCACACTGCTGGCTCATGTTAAGCCGGCTGTCCACCAACACCCTGTCGTGGTTTAGCCTCAGACAGCAACAAAGAACCATGTAGCAGCCGCTTGCTCAGATCGGGTCCCCACTGCCACTGCGGCCATGAGGGGAGAATGGGAAGAAAAAAGGCAAAACTCGTGGGTTGGGACAAAGGCAATTTAACAGAACAGCAAGGGGAGCAAGAAACAACAACAATAACACTGACAGAGGAATATACAACCACGTGTATGATACCACCACTTGCCGACTGCACCCTGGACACCCCAGCCCGCTCCACTCCCCTGGGGGGTGGGGTGACTTCCTCTTCCCCCCCCCGACTTCCTGTCCCTCCCCTTCCCCGGCTAGCTCCGGCTACCCCCTGGGCATGGCTCACATGGGATGGAATACCTGTGTCCCTGCTAGGTCCTGGGGAGAATGGGAGAATTAACCCTATCCCCGCCAGACCCAGGACATTATCCACCCCTTATTCCATACCATTCCATGCCATGCCCAGATCCTACAGTTTCCAATTAAATACTATCAGTTTCCCCGAACATACATATATATATATATGTATATCTTCATGCAGGTATAATGTCCTTAGTCTGTGGGCCATCACTCTAAAATGTCCGTTGAGTTCATTTAATCCATGACTTCGAGCTCCATCTGTTAGAACAGTCTCTCAGGGCATGCAAGATGATGTGTGTGGGGCTGGACTGTCGCATGCTGTATTTTTGGGGCTTGTGGCTGATGTATCCGGTGCAGCTCATGTCCATGGTCCATGGGTTGAAGATGTTGATCTCAATGAAGTTGCTGGGCGGCAGCTGCTGAGGTCAGTTCTGGTCCCTTCACAGCTGCACTTTACTTGGTTTTTCATCAGAGTCCATCTGTCATTAGTTTGGGTGATTCTTACTATAGCACAACCAATAGCAGTTACAGAAATGAGATGTACAGCGACATTGTCATTTAGCAATTAACATCATACAGTTTCATTCATTGGCTATTCTCGCCCAAAATCAGGTCCCCGTGTGGTACACATCGAACTTCCCCATCCTTCCGCATCACCCACCAAGTGCACCCAGGTCCTTGAGCAAAGGCAATCCCACGGACGGGTTTGCTTTTGCCTGAGGCAGGACTAACCCAGACGGTCTTCCCTAACATATTCTTCATGTGCACTACGGGCAGGGACTTTATCTCCTTTCACAGTACATGGAGGTTTTGATTGGGCAGGGCCAGCTTGAGTGGTAGATCCCCTGGTGTTAACTAGCCAGGTAGCCTTTAAAACATTGGGATACACATTTAGCAAAGTCCCACCACCCATTGCTCTCAGTGCAGTTTTTAACAGTCCATTGTACCATTCTATCTTCTCAGAGGCTGGTGCATGATAAGGGATGTGATAGACCCATTCAATACCATGCTCTTTGCCCAGGTGTCAATGAGGCTGTTTCGGAAATCAGTCCTGTTGTCCGACTCAATTCTCTCTGGGGTGCCATGTCGCCACAGGACTTGTTTTTCAAGGCCCAGGATGGAGTTCCGGGCGGTGACATGGGGCACAGGATATGTTTCCAGCCATCCAGTGGTTGCTTCCACCATTGTGAGCACATGGCGCTTGCCTTGACAGGTTTGTGGGAGAGTGATATAATCGATCTGCCAGGCCTCCCCATATTTGTATTTCAGCCATCGTCCTCCATACCAAAGAGGCTTTAATCGCTTGGCTTGCTTGATTGCAGTGCATGTCTCACATCCATGGACGACCTGTGCAACAGTGTCCATGGTCAAATCCACCCCTTGGTCACGAGCCCATCTATATGTAGTGTCTCTTCCTTGATGGCCTGAGGAGTCATGGGGCCCATCAAGCTATGAATAATTCACCCTTATGTTGCCAGTCCAGATCCACCTGAGCCACTTCAATCTTAGCAGCCCGATCCACCTGCTGGTTGTTCTGATGTTCCTCAGTGGCCTGGCTCTTGGGTACATGGGCATCTACGTGACGTACTTTCACAACCAGATTCTCTATCTGGGCAGCAAGATGGGTTTGCCTCTGTGCTGCCAATTGCTCTGCTTCCACTGCCGTAACCACCCCCACAGAGCATTTGCCACCATCCATGAATCGGTGTAGAGAATAAGTACTGGCCATTTTTCCCGCTCGGCAATGTCCAAAGCCAGCTGAATTGCTTTCACCTCTGCAAACTGGCTTGATTCACCTTGTCCTTCAGTGGCTTATGCAACTTGTCTTGTAGGACTCCACACGGCAGCCTTCCACTTTTGATGCTTTCCCATAATCCAGCAGGACCCATCAGTGAACAGGGCATCTCTCTTCTCATTTTCTGATAGTTCATTATACGGTGGAGCCTCTTCCGCAAGCGTCACCTCCTCCTCCGGTGACATTCCAAAATCCTTGCCTTCTGGCCAGTCCATAATCACCTCTAGAATTCCTGGGCGACTGGGGTTTCCCATTCGAGTTCGCTGCGTGATCAGTACAATCACAGAATCACAGAATCACAGAATCTTAGTGGTTGGAAGGGACCTTTGAGATCATCGAGTCCAACCACATTAAAAAAAAAAACAAAAAAAAAAAACAAAAAAAAACACAAAAACACACAAACAAACAAAAAAACACAACACAAAACCAAACAAACAACAACACCCCCCCCAAAAAAAAAAAAAAGCAAGCAGCATCCATCAACTAAACCCCACACACAACACCCCACCACAAACCAACAATCCCGGGCACTAGAGCATGCCCTGAAGAGCCACGTCTACACGTTTCTTAAATACCTCCAGGGATGGTGACTCCACCACCTCCCTGGGCAGGCTGTTCCAGTGCTTGACCACTCTCTCAGTAAAGTAATTCTTCCTAATATCTAATCTAAACCTCCCCTGCCGCAACTTCAGACCATTTCCTCTGGTCCTGTCGTTATTCCCTTGGGAGAAGAGGCCAACCCCCGCCTCTCTACAGTTTCCTTTCAGGTAGTTGTAGAGGGCAATGAGGTCTCCCCTCAGCCTCCTCTTCTCCAAACTAAACATGCCCAGTTCCCTCAGCCTCTCCTCATAGGACTTGTTCTCCAGACCCCTCACCAGCTTGGTGGCTCTCCTCTGGACACGCTCCAGCACTTCAATGTCTTTCCTGTAGTGAGGGGCCCAGAACTGAACACAGTACTCTAGGTGAGGCCTCACCAGTGCCGAGTACAGAGGCACGATGACTTCCCTGCTCCTGCTGGCCACGCTATTCCTGATACAGGCAATCCACTTACTCCATGTAGCATTCGTTGCATGATGTGTGGCAGGGACCCTTTCTTTGAACATCCAACTCAGCACCGGCAGCCGAGGTGCCAAGAGGAGCTGTGCTTCTGTACCAACCACTTCCGAAGCAGCTCGAACCCCTTCATATGCTGCCAGCATCTCCTTTTCTGTTGGAGTATAGCAGGCTTTGGATCCTCTGTATCCCCGACTCCAAAACCCTAGGGGTCGACCACAAGTCTCCCCTGGTGCTTTCTGCCAGAGGTTCCAGGTAGGGCCGTTCTCCCCAGCTGCGGTGTAGAGCACGTTTTTAACATCTTGTCCTGCCCGGACTGGCCCCAGAGCTACTGCATGGACTATTTCCTGTTTAATTTGTTCAAAAGCTTGTCGCTGCTCAGGACCCCATTTAAAATCGTTCTTCTTCCAGGTTACTTGATACAGAGTGTGGGAGACTGGCTAGCTGAGAAGGGTCACGTAGACATGGTCCAGCTGGCTGAGCGGGAGCTTGGGAAACATCGGACTCAGCCCCCGTAACTGCTGAGCTGGCAAGGACACCCTGCCCTTGACTGTAACTGTTGTACGATAACAGGGAGATTGCAGCTGCTCAGGCATGGGAAAAGAGGATGAAAGTAACTGTAAAGAAGGAACTAAGGGCGGGGTTGAAGTTTGGAGGACAGGACAATCAGAAAGATGTATTGCAGAATATGTATTAGCTAATTATAACGAAGCATAAAAGACGGCTGTACTATTCAATAAACGAAGCTTGCTGATCACTCATATTGAGTGTCCCTGTCTTCCCTCCGTCGCGACAACAGAGGGCTCACAATCAGACTGTAATCTGGGAAATGCATCCTCCAAAAACCCACAATGCCCAGGAAAGCTTGTGCTTCCTTTTTATTAGTTGGTGGAGACAGCTGCTATTTTATTGATCATGTCCATTGGGATCTGATGGCGTCCATCTTGCCATTTTATTCCTAATAACTGGATCTCCTGTGCAGGTCCCTTGACCTTACTTTGTCTTATGGCAAAACCAGCTTTCAGAAGGAATTGAATTATTTTATTCCCCTTCTCAAAAACTTCTTCTGCTGTGTTGCCCCATACGATGATGTCGTCAATGTACTGCAGATGTTCCGGAGCTTCACCCTGTTCCAGTGCAGTCTGGATCAGTCCATGCCAAATGGTGGGGCTGTGTTTCCACCCCTGGGGCAGTCAATTCCAAGTGTACTGGACACCTCTCCAAGTGAAAGCAAACTGTGACCTGCACTCTACTGCCAGAGGGATTGAGAAAAATGCATTAGCGATATCAATTGTGGCATACCACTTGGCTGCCTTGGACTCCAGTTCGTATTGGAGTTCTAACATGTCCGGCACAGCAGCACTCAGCGGTGGTGTGACTTCATTCAGGCCACGATAGTCCACAGTTAGCCTTTACTCTCCATTAGATTTCTGCACTGGCCATATGGGACTGTTAAAGGGTGAGCAAGTCTTGCTGATCACTCCTTGAATCTCTAGTTGACGAATCAGCTTGTGGATGGGGATCAGAGAATCTCGGTTAGTTCGATATTGCCACCGATGGACTGTTGTGGTAGGGATTGGCACCTGTTGTTCTTTGACCCTCAACAACCCCACAACAGAAGGGTCCTCTGAGAGACCAGGCAAGGTAAACAACTGTTTAAATTATTCCGCCTCCAAGGCAGCTATGGCAAAAGCCCACCGGTACCCTTTTGGGTCCTTAAAATACCCTCTTCTGAGGTAATCTATACCAAGGATGCATGGAGCGTCTGGACCACTCACAATGGGATGCTTTTGCCACTCATTCCCACTTAGGCTCACTTCAGCCTCCAGCACAGTCAACTCTTGGGATCCCCCTGTCACTCCAGAAATACAAATGGGTTCTGCCCCTCTATAGCTTGATGGTATTAGGGTACACTGTGCACCTGTGTCCACTAGAGCCTTATACTCCTGCAGGTCTGATGTGCCAGGCTGTCAAATCCACACAGTACAATAAACCCCATTGTCCCTTTCCCCCACCTGGCTGGAGGCAGGGCCCCTCTAATCCTGGTCATAGTATCCGTTACTCGCTTTTTGCAGAAATGACTTGGATGTTCCTTCAAGAGAGTCGGAAGTAAGATCAGGCCTTCTCCTCTGTCTGGGGAACTGGGCACTGGAAACTGGGGCGGCACTTTTCCTGGAGAGATCCCCTTTTGTGGTTGTTTTTCCTTGCAACTCCTGTACCCGTGCCCATAGGATGGAAGTAGGTTGTCCACCCCACTTCCTCATGTCCTCTCCATGGTCACGCAGGCAGAACCACAGGGTGCCTTGTGGTGTGTACCCCCTGTATTCTCTATCTGGAGTGGAGAAACGTCTGCTCCTAACAGCTGAGATACTGGCTCGTACAGGTGGGGAGTAGGACATATTCTCTTCAAGTTGCTGGACCTTCCGGGACAGTTTCTCCACAGCTGAGACGAGGGGAGAAGAGAGACTTTCTTCATATTGCCGGTCGGGCAGCCACCTCATCCACCGTTGGTGCCTCTTCGCCTTTCCATTCCATTACTGCCAGTGAGTTGGCATATGACGCTCTGTACAAGCTTCTGCCACATGGGCCTTGTGCATTGGACCTCATCAGGATCTGTGGGTAACTGTGCATTGTCCAGGTCATAATAAATCATCTCCCACACGGCTAATTCTCTTAGGTACTGGATACCTCTTTCCATGGTGGTCCACTTGCTCGGATGACATACAACATCTTCACTGAAGGGATACCTTTCCCTCACGCCTGACAGGAGTTGCTTCCAGAGGCTGAGGGCTTGTGTCTTTTTCCCAATCGCCTTGTCAATGCCCCCTTCTCTAGACAGAGATCCCAGCTGCCTGGCTTCCCTACTCTCCAATTCCAAGCTACTGGCTCTGTTATCCCAGCATTGGAGCAGCCAGGTGACAATGTGCTCGCCTGGAAGTTGGCCGAAATCTTTTTGCATGTCCCGCAGTTTGCTCAGGGACAGGGATCGAGTGATTATCTCTGGTTCTGCCTCTTCCTCTTGTTCTCGTGACAACCCTGGATCATCGTCATCCTTCGCTGAGTGAACTGATTTCTTGGTGTATTTCTTCTTCTGGATAGGGGCAACTGATACGGGCACGGGTTGGTTTTCTGGTTCAGTTGCAGTGCCTGTCACCAGGGTTGGAGTAACCACATTGCCTGCTGCAGGGGTTGGAGTAGCCACAGTGTCTGTCACAGGGGTGGCAGTAGCCACACTGCCTGTCGGCCTGGTTTCCATCTCTTCCTCCTGAGGATGCTGCGCAGTATTGAGCAATGCTTGGTAGATACTGGCCAGGGCCCAGCACAATGCAGTGAGTTGTGAGTCTCTGGAATAGCCACAGCATTTTCTTTTCAAATATTCTATCACTTAACCAGGGTCCTGTAATTGTTCAGGGGTGAAATCACAGACCACTGGAGGTGAAAAACTCCCTAGATACCTGCCCATGTTCTCCCACATGCCATGCCACCCATGACTCTCCAGCCTCGGGGCAGATCTCTGGGTGGGAGTCTTAAAAAGCTGCTTAACCCTAAACAAGAACTGAAAAACATTCAGGAGACCTAGCAATAGGACCAAGCTGGTCTGCGTGTCCCAAGAGTATTCAAAATTCTCAAAAACTGGCATACCCGGCACGAAAGAGAAAAGGGAGGTAAAAGAGCTGGGGAAAGTATCCCCCCCTGCTTCCCCCATAGACTCAGTGTGATTAGTAATAAATTCCCCGAGATATGGGCAGGACAGCAGTGCCAAATAAACGCCCCAACATAACCATCTGAACAGTGATGCTATCATATCATAAGTTGATATCACACAGGACAGCAAAATCATAATCCTGATCCCTCTCCCAGAGGTGATAAACAGCATCACGGGGAGTACATAGAGCATGTAAGAGTTTACATAACACAGCCATGAGAACAAACGAAGCAACATTGTGCCCAGCAAATAATACAATAAATGAAGATAACAAATTCATTTTAACACGCTCTGGTCAGATCTGTCGTTATCTCAACCCTCCGAGTGCCCCACGTTGGGCGCCAAAAAGGACTGTCGTGGTTTAGCCTCAGACGGCAACAAAGAACCATGTAGCAGCCGCTCTCTTGGACCAGACCCCCCACCGCCACCACGGCCGTGAGGGGAGAATGGGAAGAAAAAGGCAAAACTCGTGGGTTGGGACAAAGGCAATTTAACAGAACAGAAAAGGGAACAAGAAACAACAACAATAACACTGACAGAGGAATATACAGCCACGTGTATGATACCACCGCTTGCCGACTGCACCCTGGATGCCCCAGCCCGCTCCGCTCCCCCGGGGGGGGTGGGGTGGGGTGACTTCCTCTTCCCCCCCCCCCGACTTCCTGTCCCTCCCCTTCCCCGGCTAGCTCCGGCTATCCCCTGGGCATGGCTCACATGGGATGGAATACCTGTGTCCCTGCTAGGTCCTAGGGAGATTTAACCCTATCCCCACCAGACCCAGGACACACCCCCAGGTCCTTTTCTGCTGGGCAGCTTTCTAGCCACTCTTCCCCAAGCCTGTAGCGTTGCCTGGGGTTGTTGTGACCGAAATGCAGGACCCGACACTTGGCCTTATTAAACCTCATCCCATTGGCCTTGGCTCATTGATCCAACCTGTCCAGATCCCTCTGTAGAGCCTTCTGACCCTCAAGCAGATCAACACTCCCACCTAGTTTGGTGTCATCTGCAAACTTACTGAGGGTGCACTCAATAGTGCAGATCCCCACTGTAACATCAGCTGTTCCTGCCCTCCCTTTAATCCTGATCCATAAGCTCTCTGTTGGCTCCTCATCCATCCCCAGGTGGAGCTCCATGCACTCTAGCTGGTCTTTGACATAGAGGGCAACATCCCTTCCTCATCTCCCCTGCCTGTTCTTCCTGAAGAGCCTGTATCCTTCCACTCCAACACTCCAGTCATAGGAGCCATCCCACCATGTCTCCATGATGGCAATAAGATCATAGCCTTGCAGGCATGTACACATCTCTAGCTCCTCCTGTTTATTACCCATGCTACGTGCATTTGCATAGAGGCATTTGTGTCCCCAATGAAGCTAACTTACTGGCTGGAGTGGCTGGTATTCCTGCACTCTAGGTGTTCTCCTGTTGACCTACAACCCTTCTTCAGGCTCTGGGCATCTATTACTGGTACTGGCATCATACTGGTAGGAGTGGGATGAACTGAGGTTTCCCCTCCCTCAGCAACTCTAGTTTAAAGCCCTCTTCACGAGCTTGGCAAGCGTCTGACCAAAGATACTCTTCCCCTTCCCTGATGAGTGGACCCTATCAGGCCCCAGTAGACCAGGTTTCCATGGTCTAAACAGACAAAACCCTGCTTATGGCACCAGTCCTGTAGCCATTTGTTGATTTGCCAGATTCAACTGGCCTTATCAACCCCCTTCCCTTTGACTGGGAGGATTGATGAAAAAACTACCTGCACCCCTGAGTCCCTGACCGCTGCTCCCAGGGCTCTATAATCTTTCTTGATAGTCCTCAGGCTGCTCCTGGCTGTATCACTGGTGCCCACATGAAACAACAGCAGTTGATAATAGTCAGAGGACTGTACGAGGTTTGGTAGTCTCAGTGACAACCCTGATATGAGACTCCGGTAAGCAGCACACCTCCTTAGATAGTGCATCAGGTCAGCAAATGGGTGTCTCCATACCTCTCAGAAGAGAGTTGCCTACTACTATCACCCATCACCTTTTCTTGGTTGCACTAGCTGTAATACAAGCAGATCAAGTTTCCTTACTCAGCTCCAGCACCTCTCCTGATGCAGTGAGTCTTTCCTTCTTGCTCTGCAGAGCTGTGAAGCAGTTCTGCGAGGGCACCTCAGGCTTCAGGGGAAGTCTCTTCCTCCTGCTGGCCCTTGCTGTCACAAGCTTTCAGTCTTCCATGTTACTAGCCCCCCTCCCTTCTGTATGTGCTGGAGCAAGAGTTTTTGACTGTTTGGCAATGGGCTTTGGGTCCACTGCAGACTGTGCTCGGAACCAGCTGTCTATCTCCTTCTCAGCCTCCCTGATGCTACGAAGCCTCCTCACTGCCTCCTGCAGCTCAGCCACCTGCTGCAGGAGGTCCTCCACCTGGGCATACCTTTTACAGGCAGGTCTGCTGTCTATCCCTGCCCCAGGAGAAAGATCTAGACACCTCCTGCAGTCTGAGGTCTGCACTGCAGCCCCTCCCTTCAGCAGCTCCGTCTGGGTGGAGGCATCGGCCACCGCTGGAGTAGATGATGCAGACCCCCGAGCCTGAGTTACAGCCTTTGCTCTCATAGGAGCGCCCACCATTTTGCCTTGAGGGCCAGGTAGGATGAGTGCCCTTGACCTGTGCAGATGATCCCAGGATGGTAGCCAGTGCTTGAGGCACACCTTCAGCACCACGCTCTATTCGCCACGCTCCTAATCGCTCGCTCTCCCCGGGCTGCTTTTTATAGGCGGGGGTGGTCACCATTGCTCTGGCAACGCCTAGGTCTCGTTAGCGCCTTCTGCAAGAGAGCTGCCGGCTCCTGGTGGGGCTCTCCGCTGCCCTGACATGTCCTTACCTCAGGAAAACCACCTGTGCGCCGAGATCTGCCATTCCGCTGCGGGTCGGGCTGGCTACGGAGCAGTTCCCCTCAGCGACCTCGGGTTTGGCAATTCAGAATTGCTGCAGAAATCTGGGATTCTTATAAGGTCCCTCCTACGGCAGGAAGAGTAAAACCTGTAAAACGGGCTTCTCTCCATGATGGGAAGCAGCAGTAAGAACTGCTGAGAAAAGGAACAGTTCATAGGTTTTGGAAAAAGGGATCTGACAAACGCACTTACCGTTTTTACTTCTCTCCCTTCCTCACATCCCATCTGCTGAGTAATAGCTGAAAGTGGCAATAGCGCGAGCTTCCCTCAGACCACGTGGAGAGCGACAGCGGCAGCGGTGAGTGCTGCGGCTTTAAATTTGATTTAGATCGAGACGGAGAGGGGGCTTCCCAGAGACGGAGAAGCCGAGGGAGAGCGGAGAGGCCCGAAACGAGTCGGGAATCTCGCGAGGGAGCCGAGAGGCTGACGTGGCAGGGGGCGGGCCGGGCGAGCCGCGGCAAATTTAAAAGCGGCTAGCTGCAGCAGGTTCAGAGCGTGAGGCGGGCGCGCGCGAACGCAAGGGTGAGTATATTAGCGCACAGGCGCATGTGCACAGAGCTTGTGGGAAGCAGCAATCAGAGCACGCGGAGAGCTAGACTAGGGTGGAAAGGGGGCTTCTCGGAGACGGTGAAGCCAAAGGAGAGCAGAGAGTAAGAAAGGAGGCAGGAACCTCACACGGGAACGCGAGGCTGAGGGTGAATGGTCCGTTTAGGCTCAAGAGAGGAAATGGCAACGAATCGCCCCAAAGCCCCTGTGAAGAAGAATGTGGGAACTCAGACCGAGCTCCCACGCAAAGATGCGTCCGTGCAGGGCCCTGGCTGCACCGAATGCCTGAGCCTGGCTGTGGTACCACAGGGACCCAGAGACACCCATTGTGTGCGATGTGAGCAGATAAACGACCTGCTCAGGCAGGTGGTGGAACTGAGAGAAGAGGTGGAAAGGTTAAGAAGCGTTAGAGAATGCAAAAGTGAAATAGACTGGTGGAGCCGTACCCTGAGGCAAAGGCAGCAAGAAGAGGCTCTAATAAAAGTAAATGATCCCCTCCCACCCTGTCACCAGGCAGAGAGAGGGGACTTAATAGAAAGGGGGGAATGGAAGCTGGTCCTTCCTCAGAGAGGCAGGCGGAACCCCCAACAGCCTCCCTCACCTTCCCAGCTGCATTTGTATAATAGGTTCGGAGTTCTGGATTTTGGGGACAAGGTAAATGAGAATGGAGAGGACGATCTACCCAGTGAGGCACCCAGGAATAGTCACCCACCCCCTTGCCTCAGGACCTCACCAACCAAGAAAAAAAGAAAGGTGATTGTAATAGGTGACTCCCTTCTGAGTGGAACAGAGGGCCCAATCTGTAGACCAGACCCGTCCCACAGGGAAGTCACCTGCCTCCCTGGGGCCAGGATTAAGGATATACAGAGGAAAATTCACTCCCTGGTTCAGCCCTCAGATTATTACCCACTACTGATATTTCAAGTAGGCAACGATGAGGTAGCCACCAGAAGCCTAAAGGCAATGAAAAAGGACTTCAGAGCGCTGGGACGATTGGTCAAAGGATCAGGAACACAAGCAGTGCTCTCTTCTATCCCACCAGTCACAGGGATAGATGAAGGGATAAAAAGCAAGATTCAACAGATCAATTCGTGGCTAAAAGACTGGTGTAAACAGCAGAACTTTGGATTCTTTGATCACGGGCTGATCTACAGGTCACCAGGCATGCTGGCAGCAGGTGGGGGAAGCCTAACCCAAAGGGGAAAAAGGATACTGGGACAAGAATTAGCAGGGCTCATTGAGAGAGCTTTAAACTGGATTTGAAGGGGGACGGGGTTGGAACCAGGGTTACTAAAGTGGTGCCCAGGAGTAGTGTGCTAGTGGGTAAAGGTGCCAGTAAGGCCTTGCAGCCTGTTGCAGCAGTTGATGTGGGAGAGAAAGATACATGCAGCTGTGAAGACATAAGGAGTAGTGATAAGATGGTAACTGCAGAAATGTCTGCACATGGACAGGTGGGAATTGTGCCTGCCCTCCCAGAAAAATAGTGGGACGATTAGCCCAGCTGAAGTGCATCTACATGAATGCACGCAGCATGGGCAACAAACAGGAGGAGCTGGAGGCCATCGTACAGCAAGAAAACTATGATCTAGTTGCCATCACAGAAACGTGGTGGGAGGACTCGCATAACTGGAATGCTGTGATTGATGGCTATCAACTCTTCAGAAGGGACAGGCAAGGAAAGAGAGGTGGTGGGGTGGCCCTTTATGTTAAGAGCAGTATTGTATGCCTAGAACTTGGCAATACACGTGAAGACAGTGTTGAGTGCCTATGGATAAGAATCAAGGGGAAGACCAATAAGGCAGACCTTGTGGTGGGAGTTTGTTATAGACCCCCAAACCAGGATATAAAGACTGATGAAATATTCTATAAGCAGCTGGCAGAGACCTCACGATCACTCCCCCTTGTACTCATGGGGGACTTCAACTTCCCAGATATCTGCTGGAAATACAACACAGCAGAGAGGCAACAGTCCTGGAGATTCTTGGAGTGCATGGAAGACAACTTCCTAACGCAGCTGGTGAGGGAACCGACTAGGGAAAGTGCCCTACTGGACCTGCTGATAGTTAATTCAGAAGGTCTTGTGGGGGATGTAAACGTTGGAGGTCGTCTTGGACAGAGTGACCATGAAATGATAAAATTTTCAATTCTTGCTGAAGCAAGGCGAGGGGCCAGCAAAACTGCCACCTTGGACTTCCGAAGGGCAGACTTTGGCCTCTTCAGGAGCATGGTTGAAAGCGTCCCTTGGGAGACAGTCCTGAAGGGCAAAGGTGCCCAGGAAGGCTGGTCGCACTTCAAGGAGGCACTCTTAAAAGCCCAGGAAAGAGCCATACCCAAGTCCCAAAAATCAAGCAGGAAGGGAAGAAGACCAGCCTGGCTAAATAGAGAGCTTTGGCTGGAGCTCAGGAACAAAAAGAAGGTTTATGATCTTTGGAAAAAGGGCCTGGTAGGCAAGGAGAAATACCAGGAAGCGGTGAAGATATGCAGGGGGAAAATTAGAAGGGCCAAGGCTCAAGCTGAACTCATCTTGGCCACTACAGTTAAGAACAACAAAAAGGGTTTTTTCCAGTATGTAAACAGTAAAAGGAAGATTAGGGATAATGTGGGCCCACTGAGGAATGAGATAGGCACCCTAGTGGTGGAAGACACGGAGAAGGCAGAGTTGCTGAATGCCTTCTTTTCTTCAGTCTTCACTGCTAAGGCTGTCCCTCATGAATCTCTGGCCTTGGAGGCCAGGGGGAGGGTATGGAGAGAGGAAGTTTTTTCTTCAGTAGAAGAGGACCAGGTTCGGGACCACTTGGCCAAACTGGACATTCATAAGTCCATGGGCCCTGATGGGATACACCCGCGAGTGCTGAGAGAGCTAGCAGAAGTTATCGCTGGGCCACTCTCTATCATATTTGAAAAGTCATGGAGAACAGGAGAGGTGCCAGAAGACTGGAGGAAGGCCAACATCACTCCAGTCTTCAAAAAGGGCAAGAAGGAGGACCCTGGGAACTACAGACGAGTTAGTCTCACCTCCGTCCCTGGGAAGGTAATGGAGAGACTCATTCTAGATGTCATCTCCAAACAAGTTGAAGAGCAGGGGGTTATTGGAAGTGGGCAACATGGGTTTACCAAGGGTAAATCATGTTTGACCAATCTGATAGCTTTCTATGATGCCATAACTGGATGAGGGGAGGGTAGCAGATGTCATCTACCTTGACTTCAGCAAGGCTTTTGACACTGTCTCCCATAACATCCTCATTGGGAAACTAAGGAAGTGTGGGCTGGATGAGGGGACAGTGAGGTGGATTGAGAACTGGCTGTGTGACAGGACCCAAAGGGTAATGGTTAATGGAACAGGTTCAAGCTGGAGGCCTGTAACCAGTGGTGTCCCCCAGGGGTCAATACTTGGTCCAGTCCTGTTCAACATATTCATCAGCGACCTGGACGAGGGGACAGAGTGTATCCTCAGCAAGTTTGCTGATGATACCAAGTTGGGTGGGGTGGCTGACACCCCGGAGGGCCGTGCTGCCATCCAGAGAGACCTGGACAGGCTGGAGAGCTGGGCAAGGAAGAACCTCATGAGGTTCAACAGGGAAAAGTGTAAGGTGCTACACCTGGGCAAGAAGAATGTCAGGCACCAATACAGGTTAGGCGTGGACCTGCTGGAGCCAAGCTCTGAAGAGAAAGATCTGGGAGTCCTGGTAGACAGCAAAATGACAATGAGCAAGCAGTGTGCTCTTGTGGCCAGGAAGGCCAACGGAATCCTGGGCTGCATAGGGAAGAGTGTGGCTAGTAGGTCGAGGGAAGTCATTCTCCCCCTCTACTCTGCACTGGTGAGGCCACAACTGGAATACTGCATCCAGTTCTGGGCTCCCCAATTCAAGAGGGATAGGGAACTACTGGAAAGAGTCCAGCAAAGGGCAACAAAGATGATTAAGGGATTGGAGCATCTCCCTTATGAGGAAAGGCTGAGAGAGCTGGGACTCTTTAGTCTGGAGAAGAGAAGGCTGAGGGGAGACCTTATTAATGCCTATAAGTATCTCAAGGGTGGGTTGAAGGAGGAGGGAGCCAGACTCTTTTCAGTGGTTCCCAGTGACAGGACGAGGGGCAACGGGCACAAGTTGGAACATAAGAGGTTCCACTCGAATATGAGAAAGAATTTCTTCACGGTGAGGGTGACAGAGCCCTGGAACAGGCTGCCCAGGGAGGTTGTGGAGTCCCCTTCTCTGGAGATTTTCAAGACCCGCCTGGATGCAGTCCTGAGTAGCATTCTCTAAGCAATCCTGCTTCAGCAGAGGAGTTGGACTAGATGATCTCTATGGTCCCTTCCAACTCTAAAAAAATTCAGTGAAATTCAGTGTAACAGAAACAAACCCTACATATACCAATGGTTTCTGTGAAAAAGAGGTGTTGTTTTATTTCTCTAAGTTTGAGGACTGTGGCCCAATGAATATTTATTTACAATGTACCTTTCCTTTACATCTGACATGTAACTAACATGAAAAAAAAAGGATTCTACTCATCTTCTGTGTGTTGTATAAACATTTAGGCCTTATTCTGAGTAACATACCACTGCCTTCAAAGTGTGCCTACAGATTTATTCACTAATTTTCACTAATTTGCAAATCTGATGCATGCATTAAATATACTTTCAACCTGTAGGAATATCCATAAAAGTCATAAAAAAGCAGCTACTTACCTACTCAAGCCTGCCAGTGCCAAAGTAGACACCAATTGATGGTAGCAAATATTCTTAAATAGAAGTTTGTTCTGCACAGCACGATGTGTGGAGGCATGCACACCAGGATTACACACACCGCTGAGGGCACAGTGAAAGCATTAGGAACAGACCCCAGCTACAAATATAACCCTCTTCTTTCAAAAGAAAAGTCAGTGATTATCAAAGAAATTGCTTATTTCAAAACACATTTCCTACTTGTTCTTCCACAATCCAAAATTAATAGCATATGCTATTATCACCAGAAATGAAAGACAATACTAGAAAACCTGAGCCAGACAGGCCTCGGATTTTTGTAAGATACTTTGCAGTGTAGTGTTTGTACTGCAAATGCAACCTGTGTTTCACATTGCTATTACAAACATTGTACCATTTTCTCAGGATTATGATTGCACTGAAAAGTTCTTGTTCCATAAATACACAATTTTCTTTCCTCATGTTAAGGGACCAGCTGGGCATAAAACCTAACTATACTGACTTGTATGCAGTGTAGTTTTTGTACCAGAAACACAGGAATAAAAGGAAAAAGATACACAGTACAAGCCTATCTCTGCCTACCATGAATATTGTCATAAGTTTTATGTCTAGATAAATAACAACACAAAATGGCTATAGGAGAAACAAAACAAACCAAAACAAACCAGCTGTCAACTCTAGTCTGGAAATGATTGGTTGTGTATATTGGGGTATCCCCCTCCCCCCAAAAAAAGATAAAACTCTTCAAAACACTCATAAAGGTACTTCTAAAATATCTGAGTTCTTCATATACAATCTAGTTTGTTTTTAAAATATTATATTGTACACATACCAAAAAAGCAACTAGCAGAGAAGTCATGTTTTTGATTTGAGCTTTTCCATTATCATTGTCTTTTTAAGTGATTGCAGGTGGAGGCTTGTTCTCTTCAAGTAATGGTATTGCCAAGGGTAGGAGAGTGTAATAAGGGAGCTAAGCTCTTAATATTTCCAGGTTTAAATGTCTACTCTTTTCATAGAGTATTTTTAAGAGATGGAAAGTGGGTTTGATTTGTATTTAAGCTCACCTATCCTGCATTATTTAAGAGCAAGATTCTTCTATAATACCTAAATCATTAGCAACTTAGTTTACAAAGATGTTACCTAAATATAATTATTCCCTGCTGCATCATAGCTTAGGCACAACCATCTGCCATTAAGCAATGACAGTTATGCAGCTTGAGGAGTTAAAAGAATAACAATGGAAACCTAAATAAATGATATATGATTTTTTTTTGTGGGAACCAAACTATATTAAAAATATTTTTTTAACATTAGTGCATATTTAAAGTTAAAATGAGACATTGGTCAAATAAATATCCTTTAATAAAGAAAAAAAAGAATAATTTTAAAGCACCAAAACTGTGAGTATGATGTTACATTGCATGTACAAGAAGGTGAGTTCAGTATTTTGTATACAGGTTTAAACTTCTGAGTCATGATATTAAAAAACATGAAATACACAGCAATAAACTTGCATTGCAGAAAAACTACACTAAAGAAAAAAGAGCAAAAGGCAGACAGTTAAAACTTTTCTTAGTTTTTAGGTATTGCTAGAAATGTTTGTTTAGTTTTTTTACTTTTTTTAACATACTTAAATGTTTCCAGGGATGTGGCATCTACCACCTCTCTGGGCAAACTGTTCCAGTGTTTCACCACCCTTATTGTAAAAAAATTCTTCCTTATATCTAGTCTAAATCTACCGTCTTTTAGTTTAAAACCATTACTGTGGAGGAATGGCTGAGTGAAAAGGGGCACGACTTGATTGCAATGAGCAACCCAGTCTTTGACAGGGATGAAAGCCCAGAGGAGGCTGCGAGCTCTCCTTGAGAAACAGAAGTATGAAGATGTAGCTACATGGTAAACAAAAGATAAGCGGTACTGCCTCCGGGAGATAGAGAAACATCTGCTGCACGTGGACAAGAGGTCTGCACTAATTGTGTGAGCGCTCTAGGCGTGTGAACAGAGACTGTAAGCCAATCGTATAGCTGCCGCTAGCGCGTGCTCTGCTTGCCTGTCTTTATATACTCTGTGAGAACTTGAATAAAGGGAGAACGACCATACTCATATTGAGACTCATCGTTACTCCGGGTCCGTCTCCCACTCCAACATCTGGTAGCAGAGGATGGTTCAGCGGGACTGAATTCTCCGAGACTGCGGTAAGCAGCTAGAGGAGGGGAGTGGGAAACCACGGCTGGGAGGAGTGCTGCTCGGGCACAAAGGCGGGAGCAGACAACGGTACGAGGTGGCCTCTCGCCTCCCAGGCGCAGTGATGCAAGTAGAAGCTGCGGCCACGCTACTCGCTGGAATCCTCTCTAAGAGAGAGAATGAAGTACCGGCGAAACTGTTGATCAAGTTAATTAAATTAGGACAGCGATGGGGTCATTTTTCTGACACACCTATGCTGTTTTCTGTCTCGGAATGGCAGGACTTTGGAGGGACGATGTGGCAAAAAAAAAATCGAGGGGGATGAAAAAGGAGGAGAAGGGAGAAGTTCTTAAAAAAAAAAAAAAAAAGAGGAGAAGGAGATAAAGACCGTCCGTGGACTGTGGAATACTGTGCTAGAGACTTTAGAAGCGATGAAAGCAGAGTGGGAAGTAGCCTGTGCAGCTGCTCAAATGTTAGGTCCAGGAGCGGCCGCCTCAAAACCTCAAAGTAAGCCTGGACCTATTGCGCGGTTCTTTGGACTGCCCGCGGTAAAGGGAATGACCGGGACTGTGTGTAAAACTGTTGCTGAAATTCGAGCTAATGAGGCCCCTGACCCTCCTGAGGAAGGAAAAGACTTAACGCTGAACCCCTTGCAAAACGCGGAAAAAGCAGAAGTAAGTGATGCGAAGCCAAAACAGAAAAGTAATGCACATGCGGAAGTGCCTCCTCAGAAAACTCCGATAGAGGAGGGGCCTGAAACGTCTACTGATCTCATCGATTTGGGAGGAGCAGCGTGTCGGCCTCCACCCACAGCACCTCCTCCAGCAACTCCGCCTCCCTTGTATCCACCGTTACCCTCCTCCAGTGATTCGTCTGGTCCGCCAACTCCACCTGCCGACAAGAGTCGTAAACTGTCCACAGACAAAAATGTTACAGACAGTTTTAAGGCGCCTCGACGAGTTAGATTTACGTGTGGGGAGGAAGGATGATAACACGCCTCCATGGCTAGTGAATCCCTCAACACCTCCGAGAACTGCACGCTGGAGTGGTGTTATTAGAGACGCTATATTAGAAGGACAGTGGGGGGCAGCCGCTAGTCTGGGCAGAGCTCCACCTCTCGTGTGTCCCGTCGTACATGTAAACAATACTGGGAAATGGGAACCACATGATTGGAAAATCTTACAACAAGCTCGCACCACCATCTCAACTTATGGAGTAAAATCTGAGGCTACCCAACAAATCGTCAGCTGGATTTTTTCTGCTGATCTGATGTGTCCATATGACTGCCGTAACCTAATGAGACTGTTGCTTACTCCGACACAATATTTGTTGTGGGAGTCCTCCTGGCAACAACGAGCCATGAATGAAGCAGCTCGAAGACAAGGGGAGGGAGACCCCCTCCGTGGAGTCACGGCAGAGATGTTCGCAGGGCACGGAAAATTTAGTGACTTGCAAGTACAGTTGACGTTTCCAGCAAACCTATTACAGCAATCGGTGCAACTTGCCCTGGAGGCGTTTCTCGGCCTCCCAGGATCTACTATCCCATCATTTGGTACCATGATGCAAGGAACTACAGAAAAATATAGTAACTTTGTTGACCGACTGTGGGAAGCAATCATGAATCACCCTGATTTAGATGACAGCGTGTCGTGGTTTCGGCTGAATTTACCAAAACCGGACCGGCAGATGGCCCTTCCCGCCCCTTCCCCCCCCTAAAAGAGGAGAGAGGAGGAGAAAGAGATAAGGAGATTCAGAAGTTTAGAATGAACTAAACTACTTTAATGAAGAATTAATATTAAAATAGAAATAAAGATGAAAATAATGAAATAGATACAATATATACAAAACCATATCAAGCTCCCAGGATGACAGTCACATCACCGGCAGGCACTGGGGAAGTCCCAGACTGGACTCAGTGACGAATGGGAACTGGGTTCCAGCTCTGGAGTCAGGAACACACGGATCGGGATCAAAGGCAGATGAACAGACAAAGTCCTCTCTGGACGTCGGCCATTGAAGGAAGGGGGCTGACCCTTTGATCCCTCAGCCTTTATACTGAGCATGGGGCAGATGGGATGGAATACCCCTGTTGGTCAGGTTTGGGTCACCTGTCCTGTCCGCTCCTCCCCACCAATGTGACCCCTCTACGTTTTTTCCGTTTCCGACCCTCTAAGGGGGCAAATAACGAAATTGGCCGACCTTGGTTGTTATAGCAATAAGTATAAGCAAGGGCCTCTCTGCATACCATTCCTTGGCATGGAGCACAAACATTGGTCTTATCATTCTGAGAACGAGCAGTTTTCTCCACAATATGCCGTTAATTTCAGAGAGTTAGAGGAGGCCTAGCTAGGATGTAAAGTTACAGAACAGAAAATTGGTTCGGTTTTACTTCAAACAGGGACACAGCGGTAAACAACAGATGTTCAAAGTATTGGCTTTTGACAATGCCAATAAGACCACCAAACAAATTCTAGCCAGTTTACCAAAAGGAGCAGGCGTTGAAGAAATGTTACTGAGAGTAGAAAGGACTGAAGCTCAAAAACAAAGCACCACAGTCGCTGCAGCAGTTTAAGGAGCTGTCCAAGAAGTCATGCAGTCCTTAGCCGCAGTTGTCCAGCAGAAGCAAGTACGGCCGCCTGGACAGCCGTTCCGTGGAAGTTGTTTCCGCTGTGGTGAGTCTGGCCATGTTAGAACCAACTGTCGCGGTGCCGTATGGTGTGACAAGTGTCAAAAGAATACTCATGCTACGAAAGCTATCCTGGAGTCATTGACGCAGATTATACTGGTCACGTCCACATTATGGCCTACACCGTTTGTCCGCCTTTATTTATTCCTAAAGGTAGCAGAATAGCACAAATAGTCGCTATTGACAATCCACTGGGTTATCCGCCAGAATCAGATGTCTATCGTGGTGATCGTGGCTTTGGGTCCACTGGGCCTGCGGTGTGTTTTACCACAAAAATGGACCAGCGCCCCACGATGAGTGTAACCATTTCACAGCATTGCATGTCTAAGCGAATTATGGCAATGCTGGATACTGGAGCCGATGTTACAATTATAAGCCGAGCTATATGGCCTGTAAGTTGGTCAGTAGAGCTACCAACGTCATCCATTGCAGGCGTTGGAGGACAATCCACACCTTATGTCAGTAAACAGCCAATACATTTGCAATTTCCAGAAGGCCAACAAGTAAGTCTCAAGTATACGTGCTACCCTTACCTGGGACATTAGAAGCCTTAATCGGCCATGATGTTCTAAGCCAAATTGGAGCAGTTTTAACTACAAGCCATTTTTAGTCATGGGCACTGGAGAGCAGTCACCCAACCCACCGTTAACTTGGACCTCCAATGAACCCGTGTGGGTTGACCAGTGGCCCATGACTGAAGAGCGACTGCAGATCGCTAGACAGCTAGTTGCTGAGCAACTTGCAACTGGCCACATAAAACCTTCTGTTAGCCCATGGAATACGCCCATCTTTGTAATCCCAAAAAAGAGTGGGAAATGGCGACTTCTGCATGACCTACGTAAGGTTAATGCACAAATGCAATCTATGGGTACATTACAACCTGGAATGCCTTCCTCTAATATGCTACCAGATGGATGGCATATATTGATAGTAGACTTGAAAGACTGTTTCTTTACCATTCCCTTACACCCTCAAGATACACAGCGATTTGCCTTTTCTATACCAGCAGTAAATGAAGCCTCACCTGCAGACTGCTATGAATGGGTTGTTTTACCACAAGGGATGAAAAATTCACCCACGCTATGCCAACTTTATGTAGCATGGGCACTACAACCACTTTGGAACCAATGGCCGAACACAATAATCTATCATTATATGGACGATATACTCTGTTGTCAAAAGGAGCCTTTCACTGAAGAGTCTTTGCGACAACTAACCGACATATTATCAAGAAAAGGGCTTGTTATCGCACCCAAAAAGGTGCAGCGCACAGCTCCCTGGAAATATCTCGGATGGTCTATCATAGACTCCAAGATTCGACCACAAAAAACCGAGCTTGCGACTCAATTGCGCACACTGACTGACGTCCAAACCCTGCTTGGAGACATTCAATGGGTGCGGAACTGTGTTGGCATTTCCAATACCGACATTGCACCCTTAACAGAATTATTGAGAAGCAATCATCCAGCCGACGGCGTTACTCTGACGGCGACGCAGCAAGCAGCACTACAACAAATTGCACAAAAACTGCAATCGACGTGGTCATCTCGACGCATTTTAATGTTGCCAGTGTCTCTGATAATATGTAATGGCAGAGATTCACCATACGCAGTCATTTGTCAATGGCAAAACAAAAAGGGGGAACTTGCTTCTCTCTTCTCCGCCTTTGGTGATGCCACTGACAAATGCGAAGGGAAGGTAACAAAAGAGGATGTGTTCAATGTCTTAGAATGGGTGTTCTTAAGTGTACAACCAAAAACGAGCATTCAAACGCAAACTGAAGCAGTAGGTGAATTGATACGAAAAGGAAGATCACGAATCATAGAAATCAATGGTAAAGAACCAGAGGATATTAGCATACCTGTTAACGCTGTAGATTTAGAATGGTGGCTGCGTAATGACGCTGCCATGCAAGAGGCCTTGTTAGGCTACAGTGGGAGAGTGCATTCACAACAGCCACAAGGGAAATTGTGGCAAGTTCCAAAAAGAAATCAGTGGCTAGAAAGACCCAAGGTACGGAGAGACCCATTGTCAGATGGTATCACTGTGTATACAGATGCAGGCAAACGCTTGCGGCGTGCAGCCTGTGTTTGGCAGGAAAAAGGTCAATGGTGTCAGCATATCATAGAGGGACAACCCCGAGATTCCCTTCAAACATTGGAACTAACTGCAGTAGTTTGGGCCTTGAACAATTGGCTAAGCACTCCCTTGAATGTGGTAACAGACTCAGTATATGTGGCTGGAATAGTGCCACGCCTGGAAGACGCTCTACTTAGGGAGACAGCTAATCCTAGGCTGGGGAGTTTATTTATTCGGTTGCGATCTATACTTGACCAAAGAACAGCTGCCTGTTGTGTTATCCATATTCGTAGTCATCAGCTAGACCTTGGACTAGGCCAGGGCAATCAATTTGCTGACAGCCTGGTTAGTCCAGTGTGTCATGTGCCTCCTAGGGATAAATTTCAACAAGCTAGGCCGGGCTTTGAGGGAGATAGGACGGTTAGCTTGTTGGGCTGAAAAACAAGCTAATGTCACCACTGAGGTAATAGAAACTCTCTTAGGAGATCAAAATAGCTTACGCCACGCAATTTTGCAGAATAGAGCGGCAATTGACTTTTTGCTATTAGCTCAAGGTCATGGTTGCGAGGATTTTGAAGGCATGTGCTGTATGAATTTGTCTGATCACAGCAAATCAATTCATAAACAGTTGCAGTGGTTAAAAGAGCATGCAAACAAAATTCATCAAAACCATGGGTTTTTAGATGGGTGGCTGACTAACTTGTTTGGGAATATGCCACAATGGTTAGTAGGCTTGCTTGTTGAAGGCTTGCGCATTATAATAACCCTTATGATCATAGGTCTGTGCTTATGTTTAGTGCTTAGTTGTATTAAGAGAGCTATGTTAAAAGTAGTAAACCAAACCTGGATTGCTCAAAACAAAAAGGGGGAATTGTGGAGGAATGGCTGAGTGAAAAGGGGCACGACTTGATTGCAATGAGCAACCCGGTCTTTGATAGGGATGAAAGCCCAGAGGAGGCTGTGAACTCTCCTTGAAAAACAGAAGTATGAAGAAGTAGCTACATGGTAAACAAAAGATAAGCGGTACTGCCTCCGGGAGATAGAGAAACATCTGCTGCGCGTGGACAAGAGGTCTGCACTAATTGTGTGAGCGCTCTAGGCGCGTGAACAGAGACTGTAAGCCAATCGTATAGCTGCCGCTAGCGCGTGCTCTGCTTGCCTGTCTTTATATACTCTGTGAGAACTTGAATAAAGGGAGAACGACCATACTCATATCGAGACTCATCGTTACTCCGGGTCTGTCTCCCACTCCAACACATTACCCCTTGTCCTATTGCAATGAGCCCTGCTAAAAAGTTTGTCCCCATCTTTCTGATAAGCCCCCTTTAAGTACTGAAAGGCTGCAATAAGGTTTCCCCAGAGCCTTCTCTTCTCCAGGCCAAATAACCCCAACTCTCTCAGCCATTCCTCATAGGAGAGGCATTCCATCCCTCTGATTATTTGTGTGGCCACTCCAACAAGTTCATGTCTTTCTTCTACTGAGGACTCCAGAGCTGGGTGCAGCACTCCAGGTGGGGTCTCACCAGAGCAGAGGGGCAGAATCACCTCTCTCGACTTCCTGGCCGTGCTTCTTTTGATGGCGCTCAGGATACGGTTGGCCTTCTGGGCTGTGAGCGCACATTGTTGGCTCATGTCCAGCTTTTCATCCACCAATACCCCCAAGTCCTTCTTTGCAGGAGTGCTCTCAATCCCTTCATCCCCCAGCCTGTATTGATACTGGGGGTTGCCCTGACCCAGGTGCAGGACCTTGCACTTGGCCTTGTTGAACTTCGTGAGGTTCACACAGTCCCACTTCTCGAACCTGTCCAGGTCCCTCTGGATGGCATCCTGTCCCTCAGGCATGCCAACCGCACCACTCAGCTTGATGTCATCTGTAAACTTCCTGAGGGTGCATTCGATCCCACGGTCTATGTCATTGATGAAGATATTGAACAGTACTTGTTGCTTAATACTTTATAACATTGAGCATTTTTAGGTATAGTAACTTTGCAGAGTTGTTTACAATAAAATAAGCATTTAATATGTCCTTTTGAATATAATGGAGTTAAAGATCTTTCTTCAAACCAAGCACAATGTGCTAGTGTTTAAGTCTAGCAATAATATTGCACAAAGCTAGTGAATGGCGAATTGGTTTTGATTATTTCTCATTTGTTCATCAGGCTTAAAAAAGAAGTTAGTTTCATTAACCCTTACTGGCTTCATTCATGAAGACAACCTGCAGTCATCTGTATTTCTTGAGCTTTCATCTTATGATGCTGCATTTGTATATATGTAAGATGAAATCCAAAACATACATCAACCACAGTAACACAGCTGGGAGGTGTTAAGTGAGTGTCCCTAATCCCCAACATCTATTTCCCAATTCAGAAATCAAAAAAATGTTCCTAAAAGAATCTGAGAAATCAAGCCGGTCTACAGCAAACTAATTACTGAATAGGTGACAGTTTCTGGAATTAAACCTCTGCAGAATCTGGACTGTACTCACCAAAATGGCCATCATCATTCTTACTCTTTCCAAATGGAAACACTACTGGTTAATAGCCTTTGATATCAGCTTCAAATAATATTCTACATTAATATTAGAAACTCAGGAGAATAAAATTCATTGCTTGGTCATTTTCCAGATTAGAGGTACATCAGAGCATTCACATTTGAGAATTGAAAGACAATCTTTTCTGTCAAATTCTGAAGCTCTGGGCCACAGAATATAGAAGACCTGAATCACAGTAAAAATACATAAATGTCAGGTTGCAGATTCACCCCAGTCAGAGCTGGGAGTTTTTGATTAATAGTCAAATTGAAGGTGCAATGCAAAGAAACATATATACAACAGCCCCTCTCCAAAATATACTGGCATGCCCACCCACCCTCAACCCTCCTCAAAATTCTAATTTTAAGGACATGTATGTGGGTTCAGTTAAAGTTCACTCACACAGCTAAGATTTACATGCATCTGGAGCAACAGTGTGTGCCAGTAGCGACCTTGAGAGCAGGGGAGGAGGAGAAACATAAGTTACACATCCTGAAGCTCATCCTGACAAAAAACAGAACACGGTCTGGGAACCAAAACTTGTCCTGGTAGCAGAGTACCTGTTATTGTGATAAGCTCAGTAGAAGGTAGAAAATATTTTTGTAAGTCCATGATTGGGCATTATGAGGGGAGTGGGTTTGTGTCTTAGTGTATATAAGTTTCTCTGTGTAGCAATAAAGGGTCGATTTGGATTCGCTTACCACATGACCTACGAGTCCGTGATTTCTTCATACGCCACACATGTATTAGACAGCAATTAAATATAAATTTAATTTGTAGGAAAAATTTAAATTACAATATGTTTTTAGGTTAAAACCAGCCATTGTTGTACTTTTTACAGCACTGATAGCAGTATGTCAATGTGCTTACTACACCAAAGAGCAATTTGTAGTCAAGTTTAGGATGACCTACTGTCTGTCAGCTCTGGTAGCACTGAAATTATGCAACACACTCTCCCAGAAAGGTGCATCTGTTTACTCCTTTTCTTTGCAAGGAGCTTCCCTTGTTAACTTGTTACATTAACTCTGTAGTGACAAACATAATATATTGTCCATGCTTATGGAATAATTGCCAGAAATATATACAGGTAAGTTAATTACATAAGCATCACAATGAAAATAAAATCTGATTACACACATGACCAAACTTGATTTACAAATTATACTCTTGAAATTCAGTGCAACAAACAGAATAAAGGTAACATTAACCAGTATTTTCTGCTTTCTCTTCTCAATAAGTTGCATCTTCAATAATGCACCTGTCATTACTTTAATATTAGGCATTACAGAATATAGTGCTTATACTAAAAATGCTTATTTACAAATAATGTAGTGAAGTATGTTGAATTCTATCCCTGATGCAACAAAAGAACACAATACATAATCATACTAACTTATTTTGCAGGCCTAGGATGCAGACTGTCAGATTTTCTTTAAGAAAACCCAAACAACCTTAAATGTGATGTTTAAGAAAAAAAATCCTTCATCTACCCTAGACAGGTAACTTAACTAACACATGAAAACATAGTAAGAAAGTGAATAAAACAAGACTAGACTATTGGTCATTTTTAAAGGGTCTGTCACCTCTGTGAATGAGAGAATGAAATTTAAGTGGATGCAAATTCCATTCCATTGCTGTTTACCTTACATTTTTGTTATTTTAGTAGAAATTCAGTATTTTGTTTTTTGTTCCCACTCATTAAAACATTTTTCAGTCCTCAGATAGTCATTTGTACAGCAAACATTATGCATTCAAACTCTTTTACCTCACTGGATTAGTTATACTATACTAAAACAGCTTTAATTTGAAGAAAGCAAGCAAGTTTCTAAAGACAAAAAAAGGCTGAAAAAGGTGATGAACTGCTTAAGATAAATGACTAGAAACAGAACAACACAGCCACCACAATGAAGTCCAGCCACAAATGAAAAATACCAATAATAAGCAGAAAGGTCTTTTTCATGGAGGCTCTCTTTCCTTGCATATGTTTAAGAAAAAATGTTTTTTCTGTAGTGGTGCTTGCTAAGATTTCTCAAGGACCAACATAATTATTAGAGGTTTTCTCAGCTATGGATCTCAATGCAGAATTGTCATAATTTCTGTAAGCTTCTTGTGAATATACTTTCCCCATTTGGTGCTCCAGTCATCTCACTGCAAAATTTCACATTACAGAGGATGGGAAGTTTTATGCATTAGCCTGTACATTACATATGCAAAATTTTCATAGAAAAGTGGAGAATTATATGAAATTGTGACATCTAGTGACTCATGGAATATTAAAATTTAGGATTTTTTTTTTTTTAGCAGTATGTGGAAAAAAACCATTTACTTTCTACATTGAAGATGGCAGTTTTGAACTGATATAAACTGCTATGCTCAGCACAACTACCTTTTGTGTGCGCATAAAATACATATTCATAGAATGGTTAGAGTTGGAAGGGACCTTAAAGATCATCAAGTTCCAACCCCCCTGCCATGGGCAGGGACACCTCCACTAGAGCAGGTTGCTCAAAGCCCCATCCAGCCTGGCCTCAAACACTTCCAGGGATGGGGCATCCACAATCTCCCTGGGCAACATGTTCCAGTGCTTCACCACCCTCACAGGAAAGAATGTCCTCCTAATATCTAATCTAAATCTCCCCTCATCCAATTTAAAACCATTACCCCTTGTCCTATCACTACACTCCCTCATAAAGAGTCCCTCTCCGGCTCTCCTGTAGGCTCCCTTCAGATATTGGAAGGCTGCTATGAGGTCTCCCTGGAGCCTTCTCTTCTCCAGGCTGAACAACCCCAGCTCTCTCAGCCTGTCTTCATAGGGGAGGTGCTCCAGCCCTCTGATCATCTTCGTGGCCCTCCGCTGGACCTGTTCCAACAGGTCCATGTCCTTCCTGTGTTGAGGACTCCAAAGCTGGACACAGTATTCCAGGTGGGGTCTCACGAGCACAGAGTAGAGGGGTAGAATCACCTCCCGTGACCTGCTGGCCACGCTTCTCTTGATGCAGCCCAGGATGTGGTTGGCTTTCTGGGCTGCCAGTGCGCAATGCCAGCTCATGTTGAGCTTCTCATCCACCAACACCCCCAAGTCCTTCTCCTCAGGGCTGCTCTCCAGCCATTCTCTGCCCAACCTGTATTTGTGCCTGGGATTGCCACGTCCCAGGTGCAGGACCCTGCACTTGGCCTGGTTGAACTTCATGCGGTTTGCACGAGCCCACCTCTCAAGCCTGTCCAGGTCCCTCTGGATGGCATCCCTTCCCTCCAGCGTGTCGACCGCGCCACCGAGCTTGGTGTCGTCGGCAAACTTGCTGAGGGTGCACTCTATCCCACTGCCCATGTCACCGACAAAGATGTTGAACAGCACTGGTCCCAGTACCGACCCCTGAGGAATGTCACTCATCACTGGCTGCCAATTGGACATTGAACCATTGACCACAACCCTTTGAGTGCGGCCATTCAGCCAGTTCCTTATCCACCGAGTGGTCCATTCATCGAACCCATGACTTCCCAATTTTGAGACCAGGATGTCGTGCGGGACAGTGTCAAATGCTTTGCATAAGTCCAGGTAGATGACATCCGTTTCTCTGCCCTTGTCCACCAAGCCTGTGGCAGTATCGTAAAAGGCCACCAAATTTGTCAGACACAATTTGCCCTTGGTGAAGCCATGCTGGCTGTCTCCAGTCACCTCCTTATTTTCCATGTGCCTTAGCAGAGATTCCAGGAGGACCTGCTCCATGATCTTGCCAGGCACAGAGGTGAGACTGACTGGCGTATAGTTCCCTGGGTCTTCCTTTTTTCCTTTTTTGAATATTGGGGTTATGTTCCCCTTTTTCCAGTCAGTGGGAACTTCGCCAGATTGCCACGATTTCTCAAATATGATGGGTAGTGGTTTAGCAACTTCGCCCACCAGCTCCCTCAGGACCCGTGGATGGATTTCATCAGGTCCCATGGACTTATGCACCTTCAGGTTCCTTAGGTGGTCTCAAACCCGATCTTCTCCTACTGTGGGCAGTTCTTCATTCGCAGACCCCCTGTTTTTGCCTTCCGTGACTTGGGCAGTGTGGTTAGAGCCCTTGCCGGTGAAGACTGAGGCAAAAAAGTCATTCAGTAGCTCAGCCTTATCCATATCCTGGGAGGCCAGGTCTCCCATTTCCTTCTGGAGAGGGCCCACAACTTACCTAGCCTTGCCTTTATCCCTGACATATCTATAGAAGTTTTTCTTATTGTTTTTGATGTCCCTGGCTAGATTTAGTTCTGCCTGGGCTTTTGCTTGCCTGATCTGGTTCCTGGCCACTTGGACAGTTTCTTTATATTCTGCCCATTCTACCCATCCCTGCTTCCACCCTCTTTTTGGTCTTGAGCTTGTCCAGCAAGGCAAGGAGGCCTCCTTTTTGGTCTTGAGCTTGTCCAGCAGTTCCTTGTTCATCCACACAGGCCTGCTGGCTATTTTGCCTGACTACTTCTTTTTTGGGATGCACCTCTCCTGAGCTTGGAGGAGGCGATCCTTGAATGCCAACCAGCTTTCTTGGGCCCCTCTCCCCTCCAGTTCTTTCTCCCACGCTACCCTGACAATCAGATCTCTCAGGAGACCAATGTCTGCTCTTCTGAAGTTCAGGGTAGTGAGCTTGCTGCACACCCTCCTCGCTGCCCTATGAATCTTAAATTCTACCATGTCATGATCACTGCAGCCAAGGCTACCCTTGAACTTGACATTCCCCACCAGCCCCTCCTTGTTGGTAAGGACAAGGTCCAGCACGGCTCCTTTCCTCATTGGCTCCTCGATCATTTGAAGAAGAAAGTTATCATTAACGCACTCCAAGAACTTCCTGGATTTCACGTGCCCTGCTGTGTTGTCCCTCCAACAGATATCAGGGTGGTTGAAGTCCCCCAAGAACTTCCTGGATTTCACGTGCCCTGCTGTGTTGTCCCTCCAACAGATATCAGGGTGGTTGAAGTCCCCCATGAGGACCAGGGTGTGCGAGCGCGATGCTGCTCCTATCTGTTTATAGAGGGCCTCATCCTCCCTGTCGCCCTGGTCAGGTGGTCTGTAGCAGACCCCTATTGTAACATCACTTGCCCCTGTTCTCCCTTTAATCCTGACCCATAAGCTCTCTATTGGGTCTTCATCTGTCCCCAGGTGGAGCTCCACACACTCCAGCTGGTCATTGACATAGAGGGCAACACCCCCTCCCCATCTGCCCAGCCTGTCCTTCCTGAAGAGTCTGTATCCCTCCATTCCAACACTCCAGTTGTAAGAGCCATCCCACCATGTCTCAGTAATGCCAATAAGATCATAGCCCTGGAGGCGTGCATACATCTCTAACTCCTCTTGCTTGTTCCCCATGCTGCGTGCATTTGTGTAAAGGCACTTCAGCTGGGCACCCAATGGGGCTGACTTATTAGCTGGAATGGCTCCATTTCCTTCATGTTGCTCTTCAGGTGGCCTTCCTTTGCGGTGCTTTATCTGTGTTTCCTGGATTCCTTTTGCCTCAGGAGCCTCGAGGACAAGCCTGATGTTATCACCCCTCTCCCCCTTCACATCTAGTTTAAAGACCTGTCAATCAACCCCGCAATCTCATGTTCCTACGAGAACTCCATTTCTATAAACTAAACTGTTACAGGAATCTAAGATTTCAGCTAAATATAAAACAGATTAAGGACAGCAATTTTTCTCAATCACACACATGCTTTCAAGGCAAAGCTGACAGATAACATGGCAAACATCTGAAAACTTTGTAGTATAGTACAGCATGGAGCTATTTAGATAAATAACAATGGTAAACTGTAGACACAAACATTGTGCAAGAAGACAATTACGTCTATATTTTAAAATGACACTATTTTTCCTTGGCTTGGCATTTTGCTAGTGTCCCATATGTATACTGTAAGGAATAAAAATGCAGGCTGGAAAATAGGAAAAAATGGACATAAAAGTTGCTCAATCATCACTAATTTAGCACTAAATTTCAGATTAGCTGTATAATCTGAATTACCGTTCTACATCATAGTTTTGCTTTGTGCTATAGCCAAAAATTTATTTGATTAACTTGGTTTTAAAGTGCGGTGTGACTGGAAATACAGACAAATGTAGAGCAAAAATACACCACAGCTTATGGTACAAGAAAAGTCAAATGATTATGATAAACTTTGAAATTGCTGTTATTGCTGCATGGACACATGCAGTTTACAACCACACCATGTAACTCGAGGTTCAGAGAAGTGGTTTAAGAAAAAAAAAAAAGAAAACAACAAACATTGTGTAGTTTTAGGTCCTTGGAAAGCCAATATCAAGTGTTTCATAGAGTTGATCTTCTCAGGACAGAAGAATACAGGCCTCACAACTAATACACACAGCAAAATCGATATAACTCTGCAGTAATGTTGCTCACAGGTGCTTTGAAAATGAATGTTCACTAACTTTATAAATAAGGCAACAAGGTTAAGAAAATGCCTGTTGATAGCAAGGGTAAAGTGACACCCTTTTGAGATGTTTGATAGAGCTTTAATTTCAGGACAGCCACAGCAAAACAACTGAAGGGTCCAACAGCTGAGGTTCCTTTAGGTTACATAGCCTACTGCTAAGGTAAGTTCTCCTTTTCCATGGCAAGACATGAAATCTCCTGTTATAAAAGTACATGATCTATTACATGACAGCAGCAATGCATAACTTCACTTAAAAAAACCCCATGTAGTAGTTTATCTTTCATGAGAGGAATGGTGAATGGAACATACTACACAAAGGACAGGGATCGTGTATTTCTCAAACATGGTGTATGTCATGCTAGTAAAAATAAAATGCTAGTGAAAATTCAGTTTTCTTAGAATTGTCATAGGCTGACTTTACCATAATATCTAGATGGTACAAGGCTATTTGTATTTCTGTACTGACATAACTCTTAGTACTGTGATATCATAAGAGTAGCTGCCTGCAGTCATTAGTCATGAAGTTTAGGATTCCTTCTAAATATTCACCGCAGAGGAAGTTGTAACTCTCTTTTAAAAAAAAAAAAAAAAATTCAGGATCAAAAGGGTTTTTTTTTTTCAGCCAATAGGCTTTTGGGTATGAAATACAAGTGTTTTTGCAGCTACTAAAGGCAATAATAAAAAACAGCAAGAGAAGCATGTTTTTCACAACTGAAGTATCAGTATGTATAAGTGTTTTGATCTTTTTTAAAGGCTGTTTACAGTAATCAAAAGCCATTTTAAACCAAAAGAGAAAAATAATTTTAAGTATGAAATTACAAAATATTGCTTCTTATGACAAATGATAAAGTATAATGAACTTGGTTCAGCATAGCTAAATATTATTTTTAAAAAGCATTTACACCTTTAAAAAGGTGTAAGACTATAAATAACCTTCTAAAAAGGTGCTGCAGTATGTCTTGCTAAATGTACCATCCTGGAAACAAACACATTATTGAACATGTACTGAATTCAACTCTTATTTCTCATTATGCTGCAGTCACTTGTTATTTTTCATACTGACAGACACTTTTTCAAACTAAGACACAAAAAAAACTTAGTTGCACATTATTGAATTTCAGCTACTGTAGTGCAACTAGGAATTCTGCTCATTCTGGAACACCACACCATTACATAGCAAGCTTCTCTGCAAGGAGCTATTTAATTGTTTTTTTCAAGGTGATGATATATTCAGTGCAGTGAAAGGGAGGTTTTATAGCTGGTTTGATGTCTCAGCTAAATCCTGAAGTTATCCAACAGCAAGTATTCTCCCAACTCAAAATGCCCCCATCACTTAACTGGCCACACATTACTAATGCAAATATAAAAAAGGCTTAAGAATTGGGCATTCTTGATTATATAAAACACACATCTGAGCAACTTAGCTTTATGCCCAATACAGAATTTTAGGAACAAATTAACATTTCAGGCCATTTTTTCGACATAGTGAATCATTTGCCAAAGAAAGACTATTTCTTTGCCAAAGAAAGCCTCCTGTGGAATTGATGGTCGAAACTGATGGCTCTGAATTTTCAGAAATGAAGAGGAAAAGTAATCTTCAACTGGGGTTTCTTTTCTCACTTCAGTGGTTGTGAATCACCTGTTTGAGGGAGAGGGAAGGAACATCTGAAAAACTAAATGACTGTACAAATACTCTCTGATCAACATATTTGGCAATTCCAACATGCAATACTGAGCAGTGTCTTTAAAAGCCTTGATTCTCTTTGCTCCCAGGGTAATGACACTAACTTTGGAGCCAGGACACACAGAGTATGACCAAGTCTTTTTTTTGCCTTTTGGTATTATTGGCAATGAACACAGATTAGAGCTTGAAGAGGCTTGAAATACTGGATTAAAAGACTATGGAGAGCAAAAGCTTGCTTCTTCACCCAGTTACATTGTCCGTCATTCCCAGGAATCCAGGCTTCGCATAACTTACAGTACTCTAAATGCAGTATAGTGGTTTATGTGTACCATTATGTACATAAACACAGATAGGCTTGGGATACTTTTGATAACCAATAATCTTCCATTTTTTCATACAGAAGCTACTTCATCTTTATACTGCTTGTTCAGCTGTACTTCAGATACACAGAATGCCTCAACATGGGTTAGTGTCCATAAGGAAGGAACTGCTCTTGCAAAAGTTAGTCATAACTTTATGTACAAGTTAACTCATAAAGCAGGTAATACAAGAGACAACTAGATCTCCTGCAGGAATTAGTTACTATTAGTTTGTCTTGAAACCTCAACAATTAAGGAAATGACTTCAATGTGCATTTTAATACTACTGCTGCACATATTAAGACATTTTTTGGCACTTGATAAACATACATCATTATTGTGTGAGCCGATGCAGGCAGGACGCAGGAACAACCACAAAACCACGGATTAAAGGCAAAGAACAAATTTAATCTCAATACCTCATGGATCAGGGAACCTCTGAAGCAGCACCCGGGCAGAGGCAGGCAAGCAGGGGACGCAGGCACCGCGGAGTGCGAGAGAGTCCTTATTAGCAAGAGAGTCCTTGTTAGCAAGGGAGTGAGAGAGCGAGAGCTCCCACTTGCTGTTTGGGCCTGTATTTCAAGGATTCTGGCAGGCAGAGTTTTCCGCTGTGCTTTGATCTCTTCACCAGCAGGGCAGGAATCTCAGGTGTGTTCAATAAGGTGCCCCTGAGTCCATCCCAGGCCTGTGTTATCCAAGTGCAGATGTTCTACTTGTTGAGCACACAAAACTAAGCAACAATTAGTGTGATATATGTGTTTTCCAGCACCTCACATGCGAGTCACTTGAGCATGTTTACAGTCCTCCCCAATCTTCCGGTACTTTCCCACAATTATATCAGACTTAGCCTTCATTCCTAAGGCAAATAATTGTATTACATATACCCTATAAGGATGTATGTGTATTAAGCATAATTTGTAACATATGTTCCAATATATTTGTATAACTGCTGTCAACCTAAAATCTCTATGCAACTGTTTTTTTGGATGTGCAGAGCTTAGTTAAAAATACGTAGATCAATCTTTTTAATAAAGCATGGTATTAAACTGATAACATTATAATGAAGATATAATGAAAATATAATGAAAGCCAACCGCATCCTGGGCTGCATCAAGAGAAGCGTGGCCAGCAGGTCACGGGAGGTGATTCTACCCCTCTACTCTGTGCTCGTGAGACCCCACCTGGAATACTGTGTCCAGCTTTGGAGTCCTCAACACAGGAAGGACATGGACCTGTTGGAACGGGTCCAGCGGAGGGACACGAAGATGATCAGAGGGCTGGAGCACCTCCCCTATGAAGACAGGCTGAGAGAGCTGGGGTTGTTCAGCCTGGAGAAGAGAAGGCTCTGGGGAGACCTCATAGCAGCCTTCCAATATCTGAAGGGAGCCTACAGGAGAGCCGGAGAGGGACTCTTTATGAGGGAGTGTAGTGATAGGACAAGGGGTAATGGTTTTAAATTGGATGAGGGGAGATTTAGATTAGATATTAGGAGGAAATTCTTTACTGTGAGGGTGGTGAAGCACTGGAACATGTTGCCCAGGGAGGTTGTGGATGCCCCATCCCTGGAAGTGTTTGAGGCTAGGCTGGATGGGGCTTTGAGCAACCTGCTCTAGTGGAGGTGTCCCTGCCCATGGCAGGGGGGTTGGAACTCGATGATCTTTAAGGTCCCTTCCAACTCTAACCATTCTATGATTCTGCAATTTCTACAACAGAATTTTATTAGATTTTATTCTTCTGTAGTAACTACTGGGTAACCAGTCTATATGTTCAAGCAAGTACACTCATCTATGTGAAAAGTATTTATTCAGCTGAATTTCACGAGTGCTTTGTTTCAGTCTCTCTGTTCTCTCAGATTATTTCACAAACTTCCATAGCAAAGGCCTGTTTTTCCTTTCCAAGCTGTTAGCTATTTTGTATAACCATTTTCAAATCAAATCTATGCTATCTGTTTATCAGTCTCATTTAATGAAAGCAAGATTGTTTTCATAATAAAATATTGTGGGGGACTACGGCAGGTCTGTGGACCCCTTGATCGAGGTTATGGAGTCAGGAATTGACCTTGCAGATATTGAAGTATATCCTTGAGAAAGAAGGGAGTAGAAAACATCCTGAGAAGTAAAACAACTTTTAGGTACCAGCTGGAGACTGACAAGATAAGGAGTAGCTTTGATGTTTGCAAAAGACAACCAATGATATATTGTTATGACAATATGTAACTAATAGTAAAAGAACACGTGTTAAGAAAGAATATATAAGAAAGTACGTGTGGCAATAAAGGTTAGTCTGTTACTGCTTGAACTTCAGAAGACTGCTGTCCGTGTCATTTGTCCGTCTCAACAACGACAAAATATGGTATTGGTAAGAGAAAGCAGGTGTCAGGTGTGTGAAAAACTGCAAGGAGCGCACACTCAGAGCTCTGACACTGCGTTCTGCTTTAGGTCCACGTGATTTCCTGGGACCTCAGCATTTGACAGGAGTGCATCCTTAAAAGGGGAAAATGCCATAACTGTAGACTGTTAAAAAGGAGACAACAACTGGTGCATGGCAGTGATTTTCAACCTGCACTCTGAACTGCTTCTAAAGGGCTGCAAAAGATAGCAGAGAAAAACACATGTATTTATATTGTACAGCAATGTACACATAAGACTTCTAAGAGGATACACTTCCAATGGAAAATGTTTAGGGGGTCCACCAACTAGATTAAAAAAAAATCCAAAGTCACTCTTGGATAAGTTCCTTTTTTTTTTTTTTTTAATGACCCATAATGTTAAAGAGTATTCTTGCTAAATAATGCAAACAAGATCCCAAAGAATAAGTTAGGTTTACTAAAACCATAAAGTGAAATCACAAAGTTTAAATTTGCTCAGTTATCTAGGAAATGAAAAGAGAATTGCACCGAGAAAGCCAAGTAAATCCCAAGGCATGCCTTTCTTTATAGTTATCACTTGATTTCTGAAGGGCTGTGGTAGTGGGAGTTTTCAGCATGCAAATAACAGAAAAAGTTAGAAAAAGCAAAATTAATCTCACTTTGAGTTTCAGCAAGAGTTAAGTGCACCTCCACTCCTGGATTTTCAACTCCAAAACTAACAGTACATTTGGTACAGAAGGAACATGCCATAATTAAACAGCATTAAATCGTTAGTGTGGCCAATGGCTAGTTGATGAAGAAATAAAGGCAACATTTATTTTCCTTTTTTAAAAAATTTAAATATAATTATTTGAAAATAGCATACCAATGGAACAGTTTGAGACACAGGATTTCATAATGACAACAACATTCAGCAGATGATGTGCTAAGTCACCATCACTTTTTAAACAGCTGTAGCACTTTATCAATAGTCACTCTCCAGCTATGCTAATAACAAACCAGGATAGAATTGCCTGATTGTAAACATCCAAAAAGGTTATCTTTTTTCTACTGCTAGTTGTGTTGCAAGGATTATAAATATTTATCTCCCATAATCTTGAAATAGCCTTTGATTTCTAAACAAATTTTTAAATTCTTTAGAGATTGACATACCTCTCTTTTCTCCAAATTTTAAATGCTTGGAAATAAGTTTAATGGGGCCTTTTATTCAGACTTAAGTTCATCCATATGCCAGTAGCAGAAAAGAACCACCACAGAAGAATAGTGCTGTATGGTGGTGTTGTAATCAAGAATCTCTTTGTGCTACTGATGCAGCCTTAATTTTGAAAACTAATCTCTTGCCAATTTCTGGTTTGTTCTGAAATCATTAACTTCATCTGCTGAAGTCTAATATCTGTACTTTCAGGCACTGTAGCTTAGTATAATGCAAGTTTATGGGATCCATATGAGTAGCAGAAGTATAAATTATATTTGTATATTTATTGTTTATAGTCTATAAATTCAATTAAGTTAGAGTGTTTACAGATTGAAACCAAGTCAGTCACACAGGGTGATCAATGAGATTTCAATGTGTTCAGCAGTCAAATCTAATTGTCCTTCACTTGGAGCTATTCAGTCTGAAGTGATAAACATGCTAAATTTTTACAAGGCCAGAAGTAATTAGAAAATAAGTACAGGGTGTGTCCAAGAGAAATTGTGCTGCTTTGTTACTTCAAAGCTTTTTAAAGCATTTTGGTAAGCTGCAAACAGTCCCTTCAAAATTACTAAATAAAACAGAGCTTTTTATAGGAGTAGTCCTGTCACTATTCAGCAAAAGTATTCAAACAATAAGAGGCTAAGATGTTGCCTAAAAAAATGTTTCCTTACTATAAACTTTAAATTCCTTTGAAAAGTCAGTGATACTAAATTCACATGTGCATGTTTTACCACGTGGGACGTCAGACAGTTTAGTCACATTCATACTAAGTCTCCTAGAATGCATAACCTGAGACTTAGCAGCTATTGCTATACAAAAATTGTTGAAGAAATACTTTTTTAAATGTAGGTTAATTACAGGTTAATTTTCCCAGTCTGTGCAAGGCAAACTCTCCTCTCCATCCTCTGATTCAGGTGATGCTGCCTTAATTCGTTGCAATGCTTCATGGATGCTCCTTGTCAGAGGGTCAGTATCAGGCAGAATTGTAAAGGATTCTCTCAAAACATCTTTCTGCACTTTCTTCAGTTTCACCCCTTTTCTGATCTGTGCCAAGATGTTATTGCTATCATCTTCATCGGGAAAAGGAGGAAGACTTCTCTGCTCAACTTTTCTTAAGTGAAAGCTGCCACGCTTCAAGGAAGCCAGCACTTCATCCATTGGGGAACTCACTGCAGAAAAATCAAAAGATTTTCAGTATTATTTTTACTAAATTTATTCAGTCTTCTTTTGTATTTCCTACAGACCAAAAAGTAGCCACATGCAATTAATGTGATAGTCCCATACATAAGTATAAAGGAGACTGTAGTATTTTCAATTTTATCATTCTGTAGGTCTATTATTATTTTTAGCCTCCAAATTTATCTTCCCTATTACCAGGTCAAAACTGGATTATACAGACAATTATAATTTCTGAAACCAAGTAACCTCATATCAGGCAGGTAGCAGAACTTTTTGAACAAGATGGCTTTCCTGTTTGCACTCAAGAAAGTCAAGACAGATGCAATGAATACAACATAATGAAAGTGTATATTACATTATATTTCTTGACTTTGAAACTCAGGTAATGAGTATGCATTTTAAGTATTGGACTGTGCAGTTACAGAAATGCAAGCGCAGAGGAGAGCCCACATTCTCAGCACTTGGATTTTCTGGCTGATTTTACCTACTGTATGACTATTACTACATGCCAGTGAGGGAAGCAGCAGTACAGTCAACTGCAGCAGCATGCATTTTCCTGCTCCTCTGGATTCATGTATGTATCAGTGATATACTTTAGAAGGTAGAATCTCCCACTAAGCAAGAGCAAAGTGCTGTAAAACAGTTACAAGGCCTTGTGAAACAGGACACTGACTGAATTTCACTGAATTTCACTGAATTTTTAGAGTTGGAAGGGACCATAGAGATCATCTAGTCCAACTCCCCTGCCGAAGCAGGATTGCCCAGAGCATGTCAGAGCATGTTACTCAGGACTGCATCCAGGCGGGTCTTGAAAATCTCCAGAGACGGGGACTCCACAACCTCCCTGGGCAGCCTGTTCCAGGGCTCTGTCACCCTCACCGTAAAGAAGTTTCTTCTCATATTTGAGTGGAACCTCCTATGTTCCAGCTTGTGCCCGTTGCCCCTCGTCCTCTCACTGGCAACCACTGAAAAGAGTCTGGCTCCCTCCTCCTTCAACCCACCCTTCAGATACTTATAAGCATTGATAAGGTCTCCCCTGAGCCTTCTCTTCTCCAGACTAAAGAGTCCCAGCTCTCTCAGCCTTTCTTCATAAGGGAGATGCTCCAATCCTTGAATCATCCTCGTTGCCCTTCGCTGGACTCTTTCCAGTAGTTCCCTGTCTCTCTTGAACTGGGGAGCCCAGAACTGGATGCAGTATTCCAGTTGTGGCCTCACCAGTGCAGAGTAGAGGGGGAGAATGACTTCCCTCGACCTACTAGCCACACTCTTCCCTATGCAGCCCAGGATTCCATTGGCCTTCCTGGCCACAAGAGCACACTGCTTGCTCATTGTCATTTTGCTGTCTACCAGGACCCCCAGATCTTTCTCTTCAGAACTTGACTCCAGCAGGTCCACACCTAACCTGTATTGGTGCCTAACATTCTTCTTCCCCAGGTGCAGGACCCTACACTTTTCCCTGTTGAACCTCATGAGGTTCTTCCTTGCCCAGCTCTCCAGCCTGTCCAGGTCTCTCTGGATGGCAGCACGACCCTCTGGGGTGTCGGCCACCCCTCCCAGTTTGGTGTCATCAGCAAACTTGCTGAGGATACACTCTGTCCCCTCGTCCAGGTCGCTGATGAATATGTTGAACAGGACTGGACCAAGTATTGACCCCTGGGGGACACCACTGGTTACAGGCCTCCAGCTTGAACCTGCTCCATTAATCATTACCCTTTGGGTCCTGTCACACAGCCAGTTCTCAATCCACCTCACTGTCCCCTCATCCAGCCCACACTTCCTTAGTTTCCCAATGAGGATGTTATGGGAGACTGTCAAAAGCCTTGCTGAAGTCAAGGTAGATGACATCTGCTGCCCTCCCCTCATCCAACCAAACAGTTATAGCATCGTAAATATGTTGCTGTATAAGCAACACATGCCTTGCTAATGAATATACCCTTGAAGAAGAACAGAAGGCTAACAAGGGAACATACCCCCACAGGAGGCGCCGAAAACTGCCTGAGAACCAGACAACTGCTAAAAGCAACAATGATCTGCAGTAACTGGGGGAAAGGTAAAGGTGGCAGCGGGAGATCATGACCACCAACTCAATTAGAAACTGAACAGAACTACCCCCCACACACTGTACTGGAGCATGCATACATCAATTAAAGGACATTGTAGCTTTAAATGAAAGCAAGAGACTGTACTAACCAATAGAAATTGTTAAGATAAGGTATTAAACAATAATCATAATTAAGGGTGTGTATTTCTGTGTTTTGAACCGTATAAATATTCCAAGGAGTTTTTAGGTCGGTGTGCTAGCTTTGTGGATTACCACCTAGCACCCATCTCTGCAGAAATTATTTAAATAAATACCTCTGCTCTGTGTGTACATTGGCGTCTTGCCCACTGGGTAAATGACCCTGCTTTGGGACAACATCAGCATGCCTATATAAATTCCCTTCCTTTATAATTAATGAAAACAAAGAAGTAAGAGTTAAAACTATCACAAATCCTTCCTTTATCACCAGTTCTCTGCAGAAATAAAAATCAGGCTTTGGCTCTTTGAAGAGCTACAAGAAGGTAAGATCTCTATATCAGAGAACGCAATATAATAAAGCACAACAGTCCAAAATAGCTCCCACTCACTAGCACATACAACATGCAGCACATATCAATCAATAGATGAATATCCATCTCTAGGGTGTTTTTGTATATTTTGTATATTTTTAAAACCTGTTTGGACTTTGTCCATCAAACTAATGGCCCAGACAGTTGGAATAGACACGAGGAAACAAGAGAAATAAAAGAATAGGACTGCACATTTGAAGGAGGAAGGAAGGATTGTAAAATACTCATCTGTCAGAGACACAAATTTCTGAAGCCACTTAGAGACCTGGAACATCTCAGGGAACACAGAATAGCAGGTAGAGTGCTGCTGCAGATATTAATGATATTCTTAAGAGGGAGGATATAATTTGATTTTATATTTGTCATTTTATGATGTAAAATCAAATTGCACACACAATACATGTTTTATATAAAATTGAAAAATAAAATGTGTATCAGAAAAATAAACAATAGGACTACCGAAAAATAAAAATGGAGCACAGCAGCATCAAAATTGATAACAAACTTAAGACACTGAGGCACGGAAACAGACTCTACAACTCCTGAAGAGTTATAAAGCAGGCATGTTTATTGCGGCGCCGGGTGCAAGGGGGATCACTCTTCCAAACTTGCACACCGGGTCGTAAAATGAGCATCTATTTATGATAAAAAGCATACATATTCATTAATGTGGGGTGGGTTATTATAATTAATTCTAAGAAAAGGTATTACTATTCTAATTATTTCTAGGAACTCATTATCATAAGTCTCCTCCCCTTGCCGCATGCGTACTGTCATCCGGTGGTCGTGGGCTGGGGTCTTCTGGAGGAAGGCTCATAGTCTTCTTCACCAGGTACTTTTACCTTTGGCTTAGAATGCTGGGCTGGCTGGACCCCAAACCGCGAAACTGGTCCCGACCAGATGGACACTTTACCCAGACAATTGGGTTCCTCCTTAGCGTACAGGCTGTTCCTGCTATCTTATACACAAGGCCAGTTCCTTATCTTGGAATGCTGGGCTCCTGGGCTCCGAGCTCTTTTCTTTGCCAAACTGTACTAAATCTACACTAACTACGTTTAACCATTCATTCTCCAAATCAACACTGTACCTGTGACTTGCAAGACTTGTAAGAGCTTAAAAATTCTATAACTATTCAGTTGCTTCAAAGTTTTTCAGTCATTTAGGGACAATTCTAGAAGAAACACTCCTTGCTTCTGCCTGATAGATGAAAACAGTTCTAATTTTGATTTTATCTGGATGAGGGAAAATGCCAACTGAGGGATGTTTTCTGTAGTTCTAACTGACAGAGCCAGATAGAACTTTTATTAAAAGGTTATTACATCCATATTACAGTAGTGTGAACCAAGGCCCACCTGAGATACTTTTTCTCAGTGACTATTTTACGAACAGTTCAGCTGAGCACTTTTGAAAATCCCATCTCTGATTTTCAAATAAAAGCTTTGCTCTAATATAGCATGTTTCATCGATATCAAGATTCTTTTGTTCAAACATGGTTCCCATTCTCCCCATTTTATATATGGGATAAAAGATAAAGTTAAAAACAAGTAGCACAGAATCACAGTGAAGTTGTAACATCTCCCAGCTCAGCCCTGTGCTCTATTCACTTGCCTCAGTTTCCAAAGACGTTTTTGATCTTTTAACTATTTATTAACATGCTTTGATGAATAATTATAGATTTAATTCTCAATTGTAGTTAAATGTATATATTCTTACTCGGCTCTCAAGGGGACTTGTGGATTTTTGTATGAAAATTTGAAGAAACCTTGAAGAAAGCAGTCTCAAGGTTCCTATGTCCCAAGACAAGTATTCATTTTACTAGGTCATAAATTACATAAAATTCTGTTATTAAAAAAAAACATTGCACCCTCGGGTTAAGCATATAATATTTGCAGTGCTAGCTGTAAACAAGATAGGAAAAAAAGAATCTTTTAGGCAACATTTAGCTCCATTTTCCAGCTAGTCTAATGTGGTATATCATAGGATAAGTTTCACAAGTGTTTTCTGTCTAACAGAACAAGTATACCACACGCTGTCATACAGGTCCTAACATTTGCTTGAGTTGCCAACATTTGTCAACTGAAAAGGATTTAACAACTTTCCCATTAATAATTATAAATAATAATAAATAAATCACAGCATACACTTCTCTGTGTAGCAATTCAAGAGAGGAATTGATGTGCATTACAATTAAAAACACAGAAATGAAAACATTACTTCTCCTCCTTTGTAAACCCTCTAGATCACTGGTCTTCTTAAGCTGCTTCTTGGCATTGACTAGCTGACTGCTGTCAAACAGATGTGCTGTTGGGACACTAGAAGGGTGCTGGACTCCCTTCTCCTCACTCTGATGTTTAACAAAGATGTTGCTTTTCTCTAAGGATTTGGTGCCATCTTCCTTGGAGGGCAAAATTGGAAGTGGAGGTGGAGGTGGTGGAGGCAAAGGGGGTGGAAGTGGTACTACAATAACAGCCTCTGGTTGAAGCTTGTTACTGGTGAGTGGAGAAGTACTAATATGAGGCAGTTCAGAGGTAACACCATTGGGAGGTAACGAGATATCTTGAAGTCGTTTTAAGCTTGTGGATTCCTGCACTTGCAAAGGCTGAACTGCATTTTCCAATTCTGACTCCTCACTTTTCTCTTGGATTTGTATGGTTGCTGGCAAAGATTGAGGCTGATATACACAGGACACTGAGCTGGCTGCACATTTTCTTCTTCCATGAGCCAGTCGTAGTCTGGTTGATTTAAGTATTACTTGTCCAGGGTACTGCTAAAGTGAAGAAGTTATTTACAATTAGATAAGTAATTGCAACACACTATTTTAGATACTAAGTACTCATCATTAGGGTTTGCCTTTTTGACAAGTAGAATTCATCTACTATTTTCATTCATTTTTCTCTGGGCATAAAAACAAAGCAAATATATCCTTATCTTTATGCAAAAATGATCTGTTTCTTAATTTTTATTTTTGGTTAAGCCATAATTTACATGTGATTGGCCTAATCAGGGATACACATGGGTTAAAGTCAGAATTTCACTAAGAACCAGATTGTACATTTGAAACTGTTTTTTCTGAAAACTAAAATTCAAAATTCCCTCTTGCTTCCCTTTTCTAAAACTGGTCAGTGGTGCTCTCAGCAGCAAAGTCCTCTCTGACCTAATATGCTGGCCTTAGATGTGAATCATACTGCTTAAAAAGGTATCATCTCTTGAAAATAACAAACATTTTGAGAATTTCCAAAGTGTTTTTAATTTAGTTCTTAAATTTGCTGCTTCAATATCTGTCTTTTCAAATTAGCTTCATCCATAGCCATTTTTATGCAAAAGTAAAAGGTGCTTCTGAAATGCAGGTCTAAAACATTTTAGACAAAATTAGGGGCTTGGACTAGATGATCTCCAGAGGTCCCTTCCAACCCCATACCATTCTGTGATTCTGTGAAATGTGGCAGGCCTAAAGCAATAGAGATCATAATCAATATAAACGTGCTCATACATAAAGTCAGTTCATTAATAGGTGCTGGTTAAAATAAGTAAATTTGCTTTAATTTACAGAAGCTATGCAATTCAAAAGCCTTGCAAACAATAAGGATATGAAGAGGGTACTGTTAAGCAAGACAGCTTTCCAGTAAGGAAACTTCTCATATCTGTATTTTTTAATGTATTCAGCAAAACAAACCAAACAAAAAAAAGTCTTCACCAATTAATACAGTCTCTGTTTTATTGCACTTTCATCCCTCTCCTTATTGTCTCCCCTTCATTCCATCTTCTATCCATTTTCTGATACTTACATTGTAATAGGACGGAGCAGTTATTGGCAGGTGTTGTTGCAATCAGTGGTAGTGGGGGTATGTCAGATGATAACGGTCTTTGTGGGAAATACCATTTAGATTATACTTGTTTTCGGAAAGTTTGCTATGTGTCTTGTCACAATGTGTAGATGTAACAGTGAACAGAAGCTTATTATGACACTGGGAACGCAATAGCCAGAGAAATTCGCTACTACCAATGCCATATTTTGACGTAAATTTTCCAAAGAACAGTTAACTATACAATGACAGAGAATAGCTAATAGCGTAGTATAGTCCTGGAATGAGCAAAGATTTCTTTTGCAAAAGAAATTAGTGGAAAAGAGCAACTCTTCTTCTGTTACCTGTTTAAATGTGCGAAGTCTGTCCAGTGTTTTCTGTTGTTCCTGACTAACCCAGGAGTTCTTTCTTTCCTCTTCATCTAGTAGTTGATCTCGCTTCTAAGAAAATATATGGAAAACATGAAAATATTACATCCAGTGCTATGGTTAGCATCATATAAAAACCCAACTGAATTAAAATAACTATTCTACTAATTGTTAGGAATTACCTAACAATCTACTTCTCAAATAAATGCATTTTTGACCTTCAAAACTTTGCCTTTGTCTTCAAAAAAATATTATGCATTTCATGTTTTATAACCTTGAAGAAATGCAAAGCTCAGTAAAGAAAGATTTCAATCTGGAACTGGAACACTTGAAGACTGGAAGTTTTTACCTTGAAAGATGATAAATAACTAGAGATGCAACAGAATATTATACTGAAAAAAAATCCCATAAATTTTAAATTGTATAAGTTAGCCAGACAGCAAACCACTATCCATTTTCTCTCATTCCAAAACCAAAATGACAGTTCAAATTGCAAGGTTGCACATTTAAAACAAGTCATATTAAAATTTTTACAGTGCAAGAAATCGCAAAACTCAGTGCCACAAAGTTTTGAAGCCAATATTGAGCAAATTAAGCAAACATTTTCATTATAATTTACACTAGTAAACTAAAGTTTTCTATTTAACTTTAATAAAAAGTATTAAAGTTTGGTATTTAATTATTTAATCCAGCTTGATTTTCTGCAATCTTTATTTAAAGGTTTGAAGCTCTTCCCTGCAGCTGAGACAGTCATATTTTTTCTTGTTTGGGGATCTTGCCTCAGTGAAAACACACATTTGGATCCATCTCCTTTAAATAGTCATCCATTTTCACAAAACTTCAGCAAAGTTACTACATCTTTGAAACAAAATACTACACTTCAGTCAAATTTACTGAAAGTGGACTCTGGTTATCAGATGGCAAACATCACTGTATGTATAACTTCAGAAGTTATCAGGAAAAGAGATAGAATAGGTAACTATAAAGAAAACCTCCTGAGCAGAAACAGCAGCTTTAATTCTTAAAAGACTCACAGCATTAAGTATTACTTTTAAAAGATGATGATCATCATCATTATAAAAAATTATGTCCTTTATAAAGAAAGGACCAACTCCTGTGATTGCAAGCAAGATAAGTATAGATGCATTAGGGAGAGGAAGAGACGGACATGTCTGAAAAATGGTAAAGACAGGAAACAGGACAAGAGGACTAGAAGCATGTGGTGAAAAGAAAATAACTGAGCAATGGAGCAAAGAAGTTAAAACAGAAGCATAAAGAAAAGATTATAGCAAGAAGAAAGGATAGTTCTCCTACCACCACACCTGCATGTTTCATATACAATCAGGTCAAACTTTTCCTGAAGCAGTGTCAAACTCAAGGGTTTTTTTTGTTTGGTTTGGGTTTGGTTATTGGGGGTGGGTGGGTGGGGGGAGTGTTTTTGGGGTTGTTGGGGGTTTTTTTTGTTTTTAAATAAGAATAGTGAAATTGCAATTCTTATTTGGTTTCAGGTTTGGACACATTTGAGGTTATCTTTTCAAAATTCTTCATGAAAACCAGTGGCTGAAAATCTATTTTACAATAATAACAGAAATTTTCAGTCAAATTATTAACAGATAAAAGACAAAAAAATGGGCATAAAGTTCTTTATAAAGTGCAAGCAGGCAACTCCATGAAGTAAATAATGAAAAAGCCCTGTAGTGTTTCAGAGATGAAAAAGTCCTTCAGCTTTGTTTTTTAAGGGAGTCATAAATGGACTGCAATCCACATAGCAAATTCCTTTGCCTTATTGTAAGAACTGAAAAAAATATATCTATTTTTCTAACTTCCTGAAAGACTATGGCAATACATGTGGTCTTTCACAAGTAGCCTTTTCATAAAATAAATTATGCAGCTGACTTCCTGGACAAATGTATCAATGTTAAAAATGTATAAGGATGAAATAGAATCACTTTTGCTAATCTAATTGAAGCCTGAAATAAAAAGACTTGGATTTCAATGCATCTTTGTCCGTGACCTTTATTAATTATTGATACTATATAAGCTCCCAAGACCTAGCCCAGTATTTGAATATTCTTTAAGATAAAGTCTAACTATCACTGGATAAAGTCTAACACAACAGTCAGCCTAGCTAGTCTATTCTCTGTGATGAGAATGCAGAGAATCGTGGAGCATACAGCTGGAACTACAAACTTTATACAATACAATTCAAGTGATTTCTTTTGTAGAGAAAAGAAAAATAATGAACAAGCTTATTAAGATTCAAGAATAAATGTGTATGGTTTCTTAACTTATTCCAGCATATCTGACACTACTCAGAGATGTCTGGAATCATCTATATGCACATGATAACAAACTGCATACAGCTTAACCCTATCAGTAATCACTTAGACTGTGAACCTAGTATTAATGAACTGTTTTATTTGCTTGGGTTTAATGTCATCCTAACACAGCTATATACTCTCCCTTACCAGCATAATATGATACAGAAATCCATGGTCCAAAGGTCAAGGATACACACCATCTTTTTAAAACAGCTAGCACTCTGAATGCTCTACTAATTAATGTATAATGAGGAATGCAAGCTATTAACTAAAGGCTAAACTCAACAGGAGAAACATCAAACTTAGTAGCTGAACAGTATGGTGCATTTTGTATTCCTCCTCACTCTGGTGATGTTGCTGGATCTTTTCATTATGCTTTGCAATACAGATCTCCTGTAGAGACATAAAATGTTATCTATAAAATATAAATTTCAAATATCATTTTACAGTGTATAATATCACATTTTGCAAACAGCACCAAGAATTAGAAAAATAAAAATTACAAAGCCCATCTCAGACAAGCTAATTTAACCAAGCTAATTTAACTTACAATAAAACCATAAAATGGAAACAAAACCAAGACAAACAAACCCAAACCTATTACTTTTAACTGTCAAAAGAATATATAGAAGTAACAGCTGGTTAAAAAGATTATTCTACAATACCAGTACAAAAGTGGCAAGACATACCTATTTCTCAAATACTTCATAAAACCATTGTGCAACTCCATAATTTTTATATATGGATAATATATAGTTTAGGCAACTAGGCAGCTTCCCATTTACAAGTCAGTTCATCTTTTGCATGTACAATTTGCAAGCACAAATATTAATAAGGTTGTTATAATTTTATGCATATACAAGCAGATTCACTTATTATACCAAGTTCACATCTGTAATGTCTGGTTTAAAAACCAAGCATTTATAAAATTGCCTGCGAATAAGAACAGGTTAAAAAGAAAATAGGACACGTTACAATAGATGACAGGAAGAAGCATGACACTCAAAGTTAAAGCAGATTATATAAAAAGAACTGAATTAAGTATCAGTTGCAAAGAAAAGGCATGTGCAGGAATTTATAGTAGCAAAAAGACAGACAAGCTCACTGAGGGCCAGGAAATCACAGTACGGGCAATTAAATTAGGCCTGGTACAAGCACCAGACAGAACTAGAACAAGGTCAGATGTGCAGTTAGAAACAGGATTCATGGCTGTGTAAGAGAGGGCAGTGTTAGGACACAGTTTGGAGCATGACTGCAGCTAGAAGAACACCAAAGTGATGGGCTTTCCAGGCATCAGTCAGCTTGACTTACTGGGTGGAGCCAGACAGGAGCTTTGGTGGAACAAGCAACTTGAAGCCATTTCCTCTTGTCCTACCACTTGCTACTTGGGAGAAGAGACTGACCCCCACCTCACTACAACCTCCTTTCAGGTAGTTTTAGAGCCCGATAAGGTCTCCTCTGAGCCTTCTTTTCTTCAGACTAAACACCACCAGTTCCCTCAGCCCCTCCTCATAAGACTTGTGCTCTAGACTCTTCACCAGCTTCGGGCACCTCAATGTCTTTCTTGTAGTGAGGGGCCAAAAACTGAATGCAGTATTTGAGGTGCAGCCTCACCAGTGCGGATTTTTTCTAAGAGAGTCTTATGGGGTTGGAAATCAAAACAGACAGCTCACATCATGTCGTTCTTAAGTAAAATGTTATATCATGCATTTAGAGAGATTTGTTTAAAGTTAATTGATGCAATGCTGCTTAACCTGCTGAATGTGTTGCATAGTTTATCTGTTCTTTGTATTTGTATGCTGTGGTTTAAACGTGTTTGGGATGCAGATCTATAATATGATAAACTGGATAATGACTTTACCTGCATATCTCGGGCATCACATAATTTTTTATAATTATTTTATTAATAATTACAATTTTGATTTTACCTTGGGAAAGATTACTTCACCCTTTAAGGCTTATGCTAAATTGACACCATCAGAGCTAGGGGATGGAAACCTTTTGACTTTCAGAAATGAATGTTACTTTTCTAACATCATGATTTTATTGTTGATTCTCCTGAATATGTTGCAGGGGTGGTTTCTTATTAAAAATCGGTGCAGGAGTAGGTATTATATATACGCCGCTGCTACTCAAATCCCACAAGCCACTCCACAGCCGGCACCGGCATAAGCCACTCCGCCACCCATATTGGCACGACCTACTCCAGCTTTGTCAATGAACACCACCACTACTTCAACTCTACAATGACCACTGCCACTATTCCACCCCTTAAAAAGGAGGCACAAGCCACTCCATCGCCTGTACCTGCACAAGCTATTCCAGCCTCAACAATGAGCACTGTCACTACTCCAGCTGCTTTGACGAGTACCGCTGCTGCTCAAACTCCATCAGAACTGGTACAAGTTGCCCCGGTGACCAGGAAGCAGAAAAGGAGGTCAGCTTGTTCCCCTGCCCCTTATGACAAAGACCAGTTCAAGCCAGACAGAGAATTCTTCTGATGAAGATCAAGGAAAGGGTCCTTCTAAAGCAGGAAAAATGAAAGGGTCCTTCTAAAACAGACAAAAGAAAGGGTCCATCTAAAGAAGATCACATAGAGGGTCCTCTTCAGACAGTGTTAATTCAGCAGGAGAACTCAGATGCAGAAAAAAATCATTAAATCCTTATCTATGAAGGAGTTGCGTAATATGAGGAAGGACTTTAGCTGATTTAGAAGGTAGAGAAGCCAGGCAGTTGGGAAACCTGGCCAGAGGTGGAGGTACCAATAAAGCAATTGGGAGAAAGTCAAACACCCTCAGTCTCTGGAGGCGACTGGTGTCAGCTGTAAAGGGCAGGTATCCCTTTAAGGATGATACTGAATGCTGACCGAGCAAATGGACTACCACGGAAAAAGGTATGGAGAGAACTGGCTGTGCAAAAGGTGATTTATGGTGACTGGCAACTGAATGTAGACCCTGATGAAATTCCATACAAACGACCTATGGTGAGGAAGTTTGTGCAGAGTGCACCACCAATCTATTCCCATACATTGTCAACAATGGTCTGGGGAGGATCTGATGCTGATACACCAACTGTAAATGAAGTGGCTAACAGAGTACAACAGCATGAAGAAAGTCTCCCTTGTCCCCTCACTGTGATAACTGTGGAAAACCTGGCTGAGAAAACCAAGAAAATGGCTGAGTAAAATGAGAAAATGATTGAGAAAATGACCAAGAAAAACGATAAACCGTTTGAAAAACTGTTTGATAAACTACCCAGAATGGAGGAAAGATCCCACTCTTCCCCTGCATGGACCCACGTCGCAGCCATTAGAAGATGACACCCTCCTACGAGACCAGCTCAAGAGAAACAGAACATGCTACGCTCCTGTGCTTTTGCCTCCACAACTACGGAGAGGACATGAGGAAGTGGGATGGACAACCTACCGCAGCCCTACAGGAACGAGTACATGAGTTGCAAGGTAAAACAGATAGAAGAAAGAATTCTTCCAGGAGGATGGCTGCTCCAACCTACAGTGAGCGGTTCTCTGGTCCGGGAAGGAACTCATCTGCTAATCGTAGATACTTACTCTATATTAGAGGGGCCCTGCCTCCAGCCAGGTGGAGGAGAGGGATAACCGAGTTTATTGGACTGTGTGGATTCGATGGCCTGGCACATCAGAAACACAAAAGTACAGAACCCTGGTAGACACTGGTGCACAGTGTACCCTAATGCCATCGAAACATAGAGGGACAGAATCAGTCACTATTGCAGGAGTAACAGGGGGTGTCTCAAGAACTGACTGTACTGGAGGCCAAAGTGAGCCTAACTGGGAATGAATGGGAGAAGCACCCCATTATCACTGGCCCAGATGCTCCATGCATCCTTGGCATAGACTACCTCAGGAGAGGTTATTTCAAAGACCTGGAAGGGTATGGGTGGGCTTTTGGTATAGCAGCTGTAGAGACTGAGGGTGTTACACAGCTGTCTACCTTACCTGGCCTTTCAGATGACCCTTCTGTGGTGGGATTGCTGAAGGTTAAAGAACAGCAGGTGCCAATTGCTACTGCCATGGTACACCAACAACAGTATCCCACTAACCGAGCCTCCCTGATTCCCATCCAGAACCTGATTCGTTGGCTGGAGACTGAAGGAGTGATCAGCAAGACACAGCCCAATATGGCCAGTGCGCAAGTCTGATGGTGACTGGCGGCTAACAGTAGACTATCGACTATCGTGGCCTGAATGAAGTTACACCACCACTGAGTGCTGCTGTGCCAGACATTCTAGAACTGCAATATGAACTGGAGTCAAAGGCAGCCAAATGGTATGCTACAATGGACATTGCTAATGCCTTTTTCTCTATTCCTTTAGCAGCAGAGTGCAGGCCACAGTTTGCTTTCACCTGGAGGGGTGTCCAGTATACCTGGAACCGACTGCCCCAGGGGTGGAAACACAGCCCTACTATTTGCCATGGACTGATCCGGACTGCACTGGAGAAGGGTGGAGCTCCAGAACACCTGCAATACATTGATGACATCATTGTGTGGGGTAATACAGCAAAAGAAGTTTTCAAAAAAGGTAAGAAAATAATCAAGATTCTTCTGAAAGCAGGTTTTGCTGTAAAAAGGGGTAAGGTCAAGGGGCCTGCACGAGAGATCTAGTTTTTGGGAATTAGGTGGCAAGATGGACATGATTAACAAAATAACATCTATGTCCCCACCAACTAACAAAAAGGAAGCACAATCCTTTTTAGGTGGTGTGAGTTTCTGGAGAATGCATATTCCAGGTTATAGTCAGATTGTGAAACCTCTCTATGAAGTGACTTGAAAGAAAAATGAGTTTACGTGAGGTCCTGAGCAACAACAGGCCTTTGAGCAAACTAAACAAGAGATTGTGCGTGCAGTAGCCCTTGGGCCAGTCCGAACACAATGGGACATTAAAAATGTGCTCTACACTGCAGCCAGGGACAATGGCCCTACCTGGAGCCTCTGGCAGAAAGCACCAGGGGAGACTCGAGGTTGACCCCTAGGATTCTGGAGCTGGGGATAGAAAGGCTCTGAGGCCAACTATACCCCAACTGAGAAAGAGATCTTGGCAGCATATGAAGGAGTTAGAGCTGCTTCAGAGGTAATTGGTACTGAAGTACAGCTCCTCCTGGTGCCCTGATTACCAGTACTGGGCTGGATGTTCAAGGGTAAAGTTCCTTCTGCTCATCATGCCACCAACGCTCCCTAGAGTAAATAGGTTGCCTTAATCACACAGCGAGCTCGAATAGGAAATCCAAATCGTCCAGGAATTGTAGAAGTGATCACAAACTGGCCTGAATGCAAAGACTTGGGAATGGCACCAGAGGAGGTGGTGACACGTGCTGACGAAGCTTCACCATATAATGAACTCTCAGATAATGAGAAACAGTATGCTCTGTTCGCTGATGGATCTTGTCTTATTGTATAAAAACATCAAAGGTGGAAAGCTGCTGTGTGGAGTCCTACACAACAAGTCACAGAAGCTGTTGAAGGAGAAGGTGAATCAAGTCAATTTGCAGAGGTAAAAGCTATCCAGATGGCCCTAGACATTGCTGAACAAGAAAAGTGGCCAATACCCTATCTCTATACTGACTCATGGATGGTGGCAAATGCTCTGTGGGGGTGGTTAAAGCAATGGAAGCAGAGCAACTGGCAGCGCAAAGGTAAACCCATTTGGGCTGCTGAATTATGGCAAGATATTGCTGACCGGCTAGGGAAACTAGTTGTGAAAGTACGCCATGTAGATGCCCATGTACCCATTAGTCAGACCACTGAAGAAGATCCAAACAATCAGCGAGTGGACCAGGCTGCTAAGACTTTCCAGACAGATTTGGACTGGGAACATAAAGGTGAACTGTTTTTAGCTCGGTAGAATACTTGGTTCTGAACTGTATGATGATAATTAACATAGAATACTAACAGTGTTCAATATGTGTTTTTCAGGATAACTTAGTGATGAAACCTGAGCTAGCTTCATCAAGTGGCATCCAGCAAGACTCTTCGAGATGGACACGCTACCCATGGGCACGTACCACAATGAATTTCACACCATCTTTCCTGCCCTGAGAATCTGCTAGGATAGATGAAATCCTGCAGTTATGAACTAAATGGACTTAGTGAACTTTTGTGTTTAAGATAAATCATAAATGGGTGACCTGCATATATCTATCTCTATGTGTGTGTGTATAGATTTGACAGATAAAAGTATTAGTGATCTGAGCATGATGCAAATGGTAGGGAATAAGGGGTGGAATGTCCTGGTTTGGGGTGGGGCAGAGCCAACTTTCTGTTCAGCAATAGAGGCTCCTGCTTATACTTGTTGCTGTAGCAACCACGGACCGCTGACTTGGTTGTTTACCCAGTGGAGGGGTCCCACCTGTGGGGAGGAGTGGACAGGACAGGTGACCCAAACTGACCAACAGGGTATTCCATCCCATCTGCCATGCTCAGTATAAAAGCTGAGGGATCAAAGGGTCAATTTATTTTTTTTTCTCCAATGGTTGGTGTTTGCATTTGATCCTGATCCACGTGTTCCTGAATCTAGTTCTTGTCTGTTGTTGAGTCCAGTCTGGGACTTTCCCTGTGCTTGCTGGTGGTGTGATCTCCTAGGAGCTCAGTAGTGGTTTTGTATATATTTCATTATTTTCTTTTTCAAAATTTTTTTTTTTTAATTATAACTATTTCATTAAAGTAGTTCAGGTTTCTTTTAAACTTATAAGTCTCTTTTTCTCTCTTTTTTTCTCCTCTCCCTGAAGGGAGAGATGGGGGAGAGCATCTGTTGTTTGTTTCAGTGGCCAGTCTGGCCCAAACCGTGACAGTTTTATTTAACTAGTTCCAATGAGCCTTGCTTTCAGATTGAAAAGCATTTCAAATAAAATGTTAGCTTCTCATTTAGTAACCTGAGTATGTTCAGAGAGCATACTTTTACTGTAAGCATTATATGTAGTTATGCCCTTATCTAGTAATAATAATAATAAAGCATATCAAGTAACCCTTCATCAGCTGTCACTGCAACTAGTTAACACCTGTTTTGGCATGGGCTGTGCTTTAAACTGTGGGCTTGAAAAGTAGTAAAGGTGTCCAGTTAAATGGACACAACACATGAGGAAACTTCTTAGGTCAAAGCACACGTTATGAACATACCCCAAACAGTTTCACTGACCAGTTGCTTCTTCCAGTTTGCTCATGATAAGGAATACTTTTCCTGGATGTAAAATAATTTGATTTCTTTGTAACTATTTTTTAATGATATTTTTCTAGATGCCTTCTACATCTTTTTTTTTCTTTACCTTGACTCTTTGCTATAAATTTAGCTCCCTAGTAAAACAGCTGTTTGTTTCATATGATAGCCTAATTAATACTACTGTGCAGCCAGCAGGGTGTAGACTGGGATAACAATAGAGAGATGATGTGCATGAAAAATCCATAACTAGCTTTCAAGAAATAAGAAAAATGAGACTGCTATTCAAATCTTGTTTTTGAACAACTAAGTCATCAACACAAAGGAACATCAGGAAATGATTGCTTAAGAAATGCGAATAGGTTTGTATAAAAAAAAAAGAGAATAAAGAGTTTATATTCATGTTAGTATAGTGAAAGAACATCAACCTCAGTAAAACCATACATTTAAAAAACGCTGGCTCAGTAACTCAGAATCACAACTGAAAGAGGTTTCTCACAAACCCTTAGCAAATGTTTCTAAATAAAGGTTTGGTACAATTATTTGACAATCTTATTAAAAAATAAAAGCATCAACTGCAAAAACAGGGAAAGAACTGAAAAAAAATAGTCTATAGTCACAAAAGTTTGTATTTATATTACAAAAAATCTTATTCTACACACAGTAATTGATTCCCATTCACCATGTTCTCTTTAACAGACAAGATTTTCAAATACCCGGATGATTAAACTACCTCCTCCAAAAAACAACAATAAACAACTGTTTCCTATTGTTTTCTTAATCATGATATCTGTTGCTAGAAAGGAGGCATTCTCCTAAGGGAACCTTCAGTTGTGAAGAGGAGGAGTAGTGGTGGTGTCAGGGACACAATCTGAAAATCATTAAGCAGGCTCTCAGTTCAGTAATGTTTTTTGTAATTGAGGGAGTGTAATTGACAGAGAGACAGACCAACTGACCTTCAGAAAGAGTTTTACCACCTTGTATGTAATTTCCAAATCCAACCTAAAAAAAAAAAAAATCATTCTTTTCTCCACTTAGCATTCAGTCAACACTGTGCTCATTCTTACCATCTAGACTCCGCTTTTGCATCCCATCTGTCTCTTTGTTCTGCATGCTTAAAATAAACTGCGAACTCTTTAGACTAAGAACCCTTTTTTCCTCACAGTAAAGGACAATGATCCACATCAGTCACTATAAGTAGTGTTCATTAACAATGTTTTGCAATATCACTAGAATGGTCACTCAAGATACAATGCTTTCATATGCTTGAATCAAACACACAAGAGTCTTGATTTGTCAGGTAATTACTAATAAGCTGTATTGGGTTTCTGTGGCAAGGTTTCAGTAGCAGGGCGGGCTACAGGGGTGGCTTCTGTGAGAAGATGCCAGAAGCTGCCCCCATGTCCAACAGAGCCAATGCTAGCTGGCTCCAAGACAGACCCGCTGCTGGCCAAGGCTGAGCTGATCAGCGACAGTGGTAGTGCCTCTGTGACAACATATATAAGAAGCGGAAAAAACTGCTGTGCAACAGCAGCCAGGAGAGAGGAATGAGAATATGTGATGCACCTGGTGTCCAGCCAAGGTCAACCCACCACATAAGCTTAGTAGGGCTCCGTGTTATTCAGCCGAACCGTGTTATTCAAACCGAACCAATTTTCTGTTCTGTAACTTTACATCCTAGCTAGGACTCCTCTAACTCTCTGAAATTAACAGCATATTGTGGAGAAAACTGCTCGTTCTCAGAATGATAAGACCAATGTTTGTGCTCCATGCCAAGGAATGGTATGCAGGGAGGCCCTTGCTTATACTTATTGCTATAACAACCAAGGTCAGCCAATTTCGTTATTTGCCCCTTAGAGGGTCGGAAACGGAAAAAACGTAGAGGGGTCACATCAGTGGGGAGGAGTGGACAGGACAGGTGACCCAAACCTGACCAACAGGGGTATTCCATCCCATCTGCCCCATGCTCAGTATAAAGGCTGAGGGATCAAAGGGTCAGCCCCCTTCCTGCGATGGCCGACGTCCAGAGAGGACTGTCTGTTCGTCTGCCTTTGATCCCGATCTGTGTGTTCCTGGCTCCAGAGCTGGAATCCAGTTCCCATTCGTCACTGAGTCCAGTCTGGGACTTCCCCAGTGCCTGCCGGTGACGTGACTGTCATCCTGGGAGCTTGATACGGTTTTGTATATATTGTATCTATTTCATTATTTTCTTCTTTATTTTTATTTTAATATTAATTCTTCATTAAAGTAGTTTAGTTCATTCTAAACTTCTGAATCTCCTTATCTCTTTCTCCTCCTCTCTCCTCTTTTAGGGGGGGGAAGGGGGGGGAAGGGCCATCTGCCGGTCCGGTTTTGGTAAATTCAGCCGAAACCACGACAGACCCTTTAAAATTCTAACCTAATAAATACGTTTTGTGAATTACAGTGCAAGTATTTGGCTAATGACAGTAAAAAACTACTACTGTTTATAATGTGACAATCTATTATCATTTGATACTTTTCAGATCCAATGTGCTGAATTTGCAAAAGGAAATGTTTTTCTTCCTGCGTATGACCTTGCAAATTCAAACTGACAGTCAAATCAGATTATGCTTTCAAAAAACTCTCAGTTGGGACTGCATTAGTAGTTCTGTGGATGTCCCTCAAATCATAACAGAATCCAAAACTCTCCAAAAATATCTCTGCAGAGCCAATACAGTCAATATGTAGACGTAGTGCTTAGTGATATGGTTTAGTGATGGTTTTTGTCAGTGTTAGGTTGATGGTTAGACTAGATGATCTGAAAAGTCCTTTCCAACCTAGGCAATTCTATGATTCTGTGACCACTATATTTTGGAGACACTTTCATTCAGATTAGGTACAGAACAGTCTTGAAGAGATGTAGCCAATTCAGTATCACATTCTTCGTAAGAGTAATCATTCTATTCCCCCTGCCTGAGTAAAGTCTGAAGAGATAATTTCATCCCTTGAACAAAATGCAATTTAGCAATTGTATTCTTCGTTTTCTGTCCTATGGGATATAACTGAGAGTTGTTAAAAAACAGTAATTCCTTCTAACATAGACAGCTGTCTGATTAAAAAAAATCCTTTTAGATTTTATATTAAAGAATACTTTAATTTAAATTAACAAATTTAAAACAACAAAGAACAGTGAACTATTTTGTTGTCATGGGGGAAGGAGAGGGCTGTTTGTTTAGCTGACTAGGGTTTTTATTTTTGGTCAGGTTGGGGGGTTTCTTTTGAGATTTCCGGAGAAAACATTAGTGACAAGTCGTAATGACCTATGGTGTTTTTACAGCAAGCTCAATCTCTGTGGGCCCTTAGGTTTTACTATCACTACATCAAAGAGAAAGGATTTTGATACACATTTCTTCTCAGCCTCCTGTTCAAGGGATTTCCTTTGGTCCGCAGGTAAGAAAACCATAGTGTTTTCAGTACTAAAATTAAACGTCTGATTTCCCAAGTACAATTAACTATCTATCTCTAAAGCATGAACTAGCTCTCAACAGAGGCAAAGCTGCCACATTTCTTTGAAGTCATTTATAGAGTTTTCAATCCTCATCCTCCGTACATGCAGTTAATGGTTGTTGTCATCACAGGCCTGAGAGGAGATTCACACAACAGTGAGAAGAATCTGTGATACCTGTGTTTTCTCTTTCTCCAGAGGCAATTCACAATACAACCCAGCTTCAAATATCTCTTAAGTCACTTTTCTATCCATAACAAAATTTGCTATGCAAGCCCTATGCATTAAACAATAAAACAGAGCTTGTGTGAATAAAAACATTAAGTATAAAAAGGTCCAAAGGACAGAACTGGATTCAAAATGCTGTATGATTTACCTGTACCATTTCCATAGTTTGTAAGTACACAGGATATAGTAGGTTCTCAAAACATAAGGTTTGCATCACCGCTCTAAATCACTGACATGGTAATACAACAAGCGTCACAGTTTAGCTGAAGGATTCTGATTTGCAGGAATACCTTTTGAAAACCAATCACTTCAAAGAAATGAATAATACCAATGCAATTCTTTTTTTTATTGAGACAAGTCCAGTAATTAAAATATTTCTTCCTCCCTAAATTTAGTTTTCCAAACCTTACATAGTATCTTATATGCTTACTTCCAAATACAGACAATGAGAACCAGACCAAAACTTCTGTATGTCTATGTATACGCCTTATGAACAGGTGTAAATTTGAATTTAACAGTACTTATGTTAAAAGATTCAGCTTTTCACATGGTAAAGGAATTGTTCTCATTTCATTCCCACAGGCTTTACTAGACTCTTAAGAAGAGAATTATCTTTTACAGATTATGTCTTAATTAAAATGCATAAAAAGCACCTGACATCAGTCTTCTGATGCTTTCAAGTTGTGCTGTCAGCAGCAGCTCTTCACATTTCAAGATCTCAAACTGCACTTAATATAACTGAAGCTGCAGGTCATAATAATCAGCTTCTAACTGGTCCAAATGGGCTATGGCTTCCACACCACCTTTCAGACTCTGCATCTACATGGAAAGAAAAAAAAACCAACACACAACTCCAGGATAATAAGGAGAACAAAACCACAGACTTTATGATTACAGGTAGATAGAGTCTGGTACACTAAATATAACATGTTAAAATTGAATACATCAAGAGAACAAGGTTTTGATCAGCGACATACTTTAAGACATCTTTAATACTTGACATTTTTTCTGCATGGCAATAAAAAAAATTCATGGCATTGGATTACTCTTTGTGATTGTCAAAGTGACAAGTCATATAGTGAGTAACATGAAACATCCCTACTGCTCTTTTACTCTACAACTTGATTCTCTGTAGATACAAAATTAAATTACTATTTTCTTATCTTCAATAAAAAAAATCTAAAAGCTGTTTTGCTAACGACATCTAGAAAACTACAGTTAAAACTGTGTGGGAAAGTACCAGAAGATTGGGGAGGAGGACTGTAAACATGCTCAAGTGACTCGCATGTGGGGTGCTGGAAAACACATATATCACACTAATTGTCGCTTAGTTCTGTGTGCTCAACAAGTAGGACATCTGCACTTAGATAACATAGGCCTGGGATGGACTCAGGGGCACCTTATCGAACACGCCTGAGATTCCTGCCCTGCTGTTGAAGAGATCAAAGCACAGTGGAAAACTCTGCCTGCCTGAATCCTTGAAATACAGGCCCGAACAGCAAGCCAACTGCATCCTGGACTGTGTCAAAAGAAGTGTGGCCAGCAGGTTGAAGGAGGTGATTCTGCCCCTCTGCTCTCATAGACCCCACCTGGAGTACTGTGTCCAGCTCTGGAGTCCTTAACACAGGAAGGACATAGACCTCTTGGAACAGGTCCAGTGGAGGGCCACGAAGATGATCAGAGAGCAACCTGGTTGAGGGGAACTCAATGACCTTTAAGGTCCCTTCCAACTCTAACCATTCTGTGAATCATAGAATCATAATCAGATAACATCATTCCTTCTTGCATCAGTACTGAACAGCAACATGCACTGCTCTTATTGACAATATTTATTCCCTTTACTATAATTCTGGAGAGCAATTTTGTATTATCTCAGCCTTCATTTTATTTGTTGAAACAACTTCAAATCCTCTTGTAAAATAGACCCCATTCCTGGCATCATTGTGATAGCCCTCCTTGCAACTGCTCCAGTTAGTTCTAATCTTTCTTTGGTGATCATAAACACATTGAAGAAAGGTATTGAAGAAATCTCACAGGTCCACTTGCAGTGACACTGACACCTCTCCTTTTGCTGGAAATACCTGATTTGACAGACTGGAGAGCATCTGCTGCTGTACCACCCTGTTGTATTGGTGGCTCAATCACGTTGCTACCAAGTTATAAGACTACGGTCATTCTCATGTGCTGTCATTTACAAAGTAATTCATGGTAAAAAAAATGTAATACTCTTCCCTAGCAATAGATGTTAATAGATATTACTAAATTTTCTATTATCCAGTCTTTTAAATAATCTGTTATTGTTCAAATAGAATACAAAGTCATCTTTCAATCCACCTCGTGAATCCTGACTGTTCTCTAATTCAAATACTCGTTTTCATTCATCACTGTTGCTGTCTGAGAAATCTCAGAAGGGATTAGAATTCAGAAAAAAGCTCATGTCTTTAAGCGTGAATACAGTACCTCATTCTCAAAATCAACTGAAAATAATTTTAAAGAATTTCTAAATAATTTTATGGGAGACTAGGAGAACTCTGACCACTGATAAAAGGTGGGCTCTCACTCATATCTAGCAACTCGTGGAACAGAAGTATTCCTCCAACCAATTAAGTATCAGGAGTCAATTATAGTCAGACTAAGATACTACAGGATACAATATTATAAAAAAATGAGGTTAAGACGATCACTCACAATTAATATCCTGGGCAATCAGAAAAATTTCAGACACTAAAAGAAACATCTGTGCCAGGGTGGTGAGACACTGGAACAGGTTTCCCAGAGAGGTTGTGGATGCCCCATCCCTGGAAGCATTAAAAGGCAGGTTGGATGGAGCTTTGAGCAACCTGGTCTAGTGGGAGGTGTCCCTGCCCATGGCAGGGGGGTTGGAACTAGATGATCCCTTCCAACCTAAATCATTCTATGATTCTATGATCTTTCCCCCATGAAAAGGGTGTACCACTATTTTTAGAAACTCTTTTATTTCTCAAGACTAAGTGTTGAAAAATCCATGGACAACCTGCTAAACACCAAGAGTATTCTCAAACAGTCAGATCTGGTCTTGTCTCTGAATTTTCATTCTTTCAGTCTATTAATTCTCAATTCAAACTCTTACTGATAAATTAGTTTCTTGAGCATTTTAATATTTTTAAAGGAATATCCTGTTTTTATCTTCTATGCCTAGAAAAAAAGTAGCTAAATGGTTTGCCCAAGAAGGTATTTCAGTTCTGATTTTCTAACACTGCAGTGACCGTGAATATCTGAATATCTTTTTCTTAGCAAATGGGAACCAAACGTCAGTGATGCACAGAAACCTTCAAACAAAAAAAAAAAGTATCTTCAAATGGTGGGATTTGCCCTCTTTAATACTCTTTAAATTAGATTACCCTGTCATTCGCTGGGAAAAACAGTTTAAAAATAAATTATGTTTTAATAATGTTATTGTCGTGGTTTGGCCTCAGACGGCAACAAAGGACCAGGTGGCAGCCGCTCGCTCAGACCAGACCCCCCACTGCCACCACTGCCGCGAGGGGAGAATGGGAAGAAAAAGGCAAAACTCGTGGGTTGGGACAAAGGCAGTTTAACAGAACAGCAAAGGGAACAAGAAACAACAATAACACTAAGAGAGGAACATACAACCACGAGTACGATACCACCACTTGCCGACCACTTGCCGACCGGACCCCGGACGCCCCAGCCCGCTCCACTCCCCTGGGGGGACTTCCCATGTCCCTCCCCTTCCATGTCCCTCCCCTTCCCCGCTAGCTCCTGGGCATGGCTCACATGGGATGGAATACCTGTGTCCCTGCTAGGTCCTGGGAAGAATTAACCCTATCCCCACCAGACCCAAGACATTATCCACCCCTTATTCCATACCATTCCATGCCATGCCCAGATCCTACAGTTTCCAATTAAATACTATCAGTTTCCCCTGACATATATATATATGTACATATATATCCATACAGGTATAATGTCCTTAGTCTGTGGGCCATCACTCTAAAATGTCCGTTGAGTTCATTTAATCCATGACTTCGAGCTCCATCTGTTAGAACAGTCTCTCAGGGCATGCAAGATGGTGTGTGTGGGGCTGGACTGTCGCATGCTGTATTTCTGGGGCTTGTGGCTGATGTATCCGGTGCAGCTCATGTCCATGGTCCATGGGTTGAAGATGTTGATCTCAATGAAGTTGCTGGGCGGCAGCTGCTGAGGTCAGTTCTGGTCCCTTCGCTGCTGCACTTTACTTGGTTTTTCATCAGAGTCCATTTGTCATTAGTTTGGGTGATTCTTACTATAGTACAACCAATAGCAGTTACAGAAATGAGATGTACAGCGGCAGGGTCATTTAGCAATTAACATCATACAGTTTCATTCACTGGCTATTCTCGCCCAAAATCAGGTCCCCGTGTGGTACACATTGAACTTCCCCATCCTTCTGCATCACCCACCAAGCGCACCCAGGTCCTTGAGCAAAGGCAATCCCATGGACGGGTTTGCCTTTCCCTGAGGCAGGACTAACCCAGATGGTCTTCCCTAACATATTCTTCATGTGCACTACGGGGACTTTATCTCCCTCCAGAGTACGTGGAGGTTTTGATTGGGCAGGGCCAGCTCGGTTGGTAGATCCCACGGTGTTAACTAGCCAGGTAGCCTTTGCTAAATGTGTATCCCAATTTTTTAAAGTCCCACCACCCATTGCTCTCAGTGCAGTTTTTAACAGTCCATGGTACCGTTCTATCTTCCCAGAGGCTGGTGCATGATAAGGGATGTGATAGACCCATTCAATACCATGCTCTTTGCCCAGGTGTCAATGAGGCTGTTTCGGAAATCAGTCCTGTTGTCCGACTCAATTCTCTCTGGGGTGCCATGTTGCCACAGGACTTGTTTTTCAAGGCCCAGGATGGTGTTCCGGGCGGTGGCATGGGGCACAGGATATGTTTCCAGCCATCCAGTGGTTGCTTCCACCATTGTGAGCACATGGCGTTTGCCTTGACAGGTTTGTGGGAGAGTGATATAATCGATCTGCCAGGCTTCCCCATATTTGTATTTCAGCCATTGTCCTCCATACCAAAGAGGCTTTAATCGCTTGGCTTGCTTGATTGCAGTGCATGTCTCACATTCATGGACGACCTGTGCAACAGTGTCCATGGTCAAATCCACCCCTCGGTCATGAGCCCATCTATATGTAGTGTCTCTTCCTTGATGGCCCGAGGAGTCACGGGCTCATCGAGCTATGAATAATTCACCCTTATGTTGCCAGTCCAGATCCACCTCGGCCACTTCAATCTTAGCAGCCCGATCCACTTGCTGGTTGTTCTGATGTTCCTCAGTGGCCTGGCTCTTGGGTACATGGGCATCTACGTGATGTACTTTCACAACCAGATTCTCTATCCAGGCAGCAATATCTTGCCACAATTCAGCAGCCCAAATAGGTTTGCCTCTGCGCTGCCAATTGCTCTGCTTCCACTGCCGTAACAACCCCCACAAGGCATTTGCCACCATCCATGAATCGGTGTAGAGAATAAGTACTGGCCATTTTTCCCGCTCGGCAATGTCCAAAGACAGCTGAATTGCTTTCACCTCTGCAAACTGGCTTGATTCACCTTGTCCTTCAGTGGCTTATGCAACTTGTCTTGTAGGACTCCACACGGCAGCCTTCCACTTTTGATGCTTTCCCATAATCCGGCAGGACCCATCAGTGAACAGGGCATATGTCTTCTCATTTTCTGGTAGTTTATTATACGGTGGAGCCTCTTCCGCAAGCGTCACCTCCTCCTCCGGTGACATTCCAAAATCCTTGCCTTCTGGCCAGTCCATAATCACCTCTAGAATTCCTGGGCGACTGGGGTTTCCCATTCGAGTTTGCTGCATGATCAGTACAATCCACTTACTCCATGTAGCATTCGTTGCATGATGTGTGGCAGGGACCCTTTCTTTGAACATCCAACCCAGCACCGGCAGCCGAGGTGCCAAGAGGAGCTGTGCTTCTGTACCAACCACTTCCGAAGCAGCTCGAACCCCTTCATATGCTGCCAGCATCTCCTTTTCTGTTGGAGTATAGCGGGCTTCAGATCCTCTGTAGGCCCGACTCCAAAATCCTAGGGGTCAACCACGAGTCTCCCCTGGTGCTTTCTGCCAGAGGCTCCAGGTGGGGCCTTTCTCCCCAGATGCGATGTAGAGCACAATGGCGATTACACTATTGCAATTTAAAAGCAATTCGCGGAATACACTATTGCAACCTACAAGCGATCCTGAAAAGTAACAACACAAACCACAAGTGCGCTAGATATTAATACCTTAAAAGAGTGCACAAATCACGATCTTAATAGCATGCCATATACCATACGTATGTTTCTTTATCACTTACCCTTTCTCTCAGGTAAAGTCGCTCAATCCCAGAGAAGTTACCCTGTACAGCATCCTGGACAAGGGGGGGACGAATCTCCTACAGGCCAGCTGTATCGTTGGAAGATTCCCCCTTTTTCTCCTCAAACCTTGTGGTTTATATTTCCTGATTCTGTGGGGGTGCAGGATTATGCCTGAGTGGATAACGCTATCTGGGATATTTACCTCTGGTGGTGTGATGGCTAAGTCTCTGTTGCCAATTTTGTGATGTCTAGCACTCAAAGTCATGGGACTCAGGGCATTTTATTTGTTAAGGGAGTTAAGGCTCCATTCGGTTTCGGTTCTTATTGTGATGCAATCTTGAGACAACCCCGGGCTGAGCCGTTTTTGCAGCTCCCCCCCAAGTTATCTCTGCATAGACAAGGCAAGGCGGAGATGAAGCTGAGTCAACTCCCTGCATCTCACCTATTGTGCTCTGAAACCGGTTTGGCTGGGTGCTCCCATACAGCTCCGCAGTGCCTGCGTCCCCTGCTTGCCTGCCTCTGCCCAGGTGCTGCTTCAGAGGTTTCCCGATCCATGAGATATTGAGATTAAATTTGTTCTTTGCCTTTAATCCATGGTTTTGTAGTTGTTCCTGCGTCCTGCCTGCATCGGCTCACACAGCACAACTAGTGGAAGAGAAAGTTAAATATTTGGGACATTTTTTGACTGAAGGCTTGCGATCCAGAAAGAATTTGAGGAGTTTTAGAGGTACCGTTACCTAAGACTAAAAAAGAGCTGTGACAATTTTTAGGACTAATAGAATATTTCAGGATCTGGATTGAGGACTTTTCTGCTTTAGCCAGAGCCCTGTATGATCCCTTAACCCAAGACAGCCCCAATGTTGTAGTATGGACACCAGAAGGGAAGCAGAGCTTTGAAATATTAAAGAATAAGTTAACCAAAGCTCTGGCTCTAGCCCTTCCAGACCAGGAAAAAGAATTTGAATCATATGTGGATGTTAAACAAAGCCATGCTAAAGGGATTCTAATGCAAGAACAAGGGGGTAGTCGAAGACCAGTGGCCTATTTTTCTAAAATGTTAGATCCTGTGGTCAGGGGGTGGCCTCATTGTCTACAAAATTGTGCAGCCACAGCCTTAATGGTAACCGAGGCTCGAAAACTGACAGGAGGAGGAGCTCTCATTGTTAAAGTACCACACCAAATTAAAGCTTTGTTAACTGAAAGAGCTTCTAAATGGATGACCAGTGCTAGGTTATTACAGTATGAAACTTGTTTAATGGAACAAGAGGATTTAGAATTAAGAAGCGGGGAAGGGTTTAATCCGGCCTCCTGTTTAGCTGGTCCTGAGGGAGGAGATCCGGAGGAAATTCATGACTGTGTTCAAGTAACAGATCTTCAAACACGGGCCAGGGAAGAACTAAGGGATACCCCTTGGCCAAATGGGGAAAATGTGTTTATTGATGAATCCTCAAGAATAATAGAAGGAAAACGAGTTACAGGCTATGCTGTGGTAAAAGGAAGAGAACTTCAAGGAGGGGAGCTACCCTCCACATGATCAGTGCAGACTGCAGAATTGTATGCTTTAATAAGAGCCTGTGAATTGTATCAAGGAAAAACAATAAACATATTTACAGATTCAAAATATGCATGCAGGATGGCTCATGCATTTGGAAAATTATGGGAGGAAAGAGGGTTATTAACCTGTAGAGGAAAAACATTAGCTTATGAGTGTTTAATTACTTGCCTATTGGAGGTGGTGAATTTACCAGAGAAAGTGTCTATAATACATGTCAAGGGACATCAGACAGGATACTCAGAGGAGGCAATAGGCAATTGACTGGCAGATGAAGAAGCTTGAAAAGCAGCACTTTTGCCAGAAGCATCTAGGATCCTCTCTTTGCTCCCGGGGACTCCACCACTGCCAGAGAGGATGTGTTTTCCACCCGAGGAGCTGGAGATAATTAAAAATAGTGGAGCAGAAAAAAAGAGAGAATAATTGGTTTACAAAGAATGGTAAACAATGTGTACTGAAGGCCTTGGCCCTGCAAATATTAAAACAACTCCATTAGGGTAGTCATTGGGGTTCTCGAGGATTAGCAGAAGCCTTCCTCAAAATATACGCTGTATTGGGTCTTTTTGTTTTAGCAAAAAGAGCAACTGAGGGTTGTTAATTTCTGCTAAGGTCAATAATCGGCTTACAAGGGAAGCTGCTAGAGGAGGGCGACCTTGGGCTGTATGCCTGTTCCAACGATGTCAGGTGTATTTTACTGAAATGCCTTGAGCAGGAAGACTTAAGTATCTTTTGGTGTCCTGGTTTGAGGTAAAACAGAACTAATTTTCTGTTCAGTAATTTTGCTTTTTTATCTGGGCCTCTTCTAACTAACTAAACTCTGAAATTAACAGCATATTGTTCAGAAACTGTTCACTCTCACAGTGACAAGACCTGATTATACCAAGGAATGGTATGCAGAGAGGCCCTTGCTTATACTCATTGCTATAACAACCAAGGTCAGGTAAATTTGTTATTTGCCCCATTGGAGGGTCAGAAGCGGAAAAGGGTAGAGGGGTCACACCTGTAGGGAGGAGCGGACAGGACAGGTGACCCAAAACTGACCAACAGGGTATTCCATCCCATCTGCATCATGCTCAGTATAAAAGCTGAGGGATCAAAAGGTCAACTCTCTTCCTTCAATGGCCGATGTCCGAGGAGGACCCTGTCTGTTCGTCTGCCTTTGATCCCGATCCGTGTGTTCCTGACTCCAGATCCGGAATCCAGCTCCTGTCCATCACCGAGTCCAGCCTGGGACTTTCCCCTGTGCCTGCTGGTGACGTGATCATCATCCTGGGAGCTTGATATGGTTTTGTATATACTGTATAGTTTTTTTTTCTTTTTTTTCCTTTTCTTATTATTATTTATTATTTCATTATTTATTAATATTTTCATTAAAGTAGTTTAGTTTTTTCTAAACTGATAAATCTCTTTTATCTCTTCCTCTCCTCTCTTTTCCTTAGAGGGGGGAGGGAGGGGCCATCTGTCGTTCTGATTGGTCAATCCGGTCAAAACCACGACATTTGGTAATAGTATGCCAGCTAACCGGGTGGCCAGAAGCATTTCCAGTTGCTTCAGCAACTGCAGGATCAGTTAGTAAAGTACTTTTAGAACAAATAATTCCTAGATATGGAATAGTAGAGGCAATACATTCAGATAGAGGAACTCATTTTACTGGAAAAATTCATCAAGGGGTTATGGTGGCCCTAGGAATACAATGGGATCTACATACTCCGTGGCATCCTCAGAGTTCAAGGAAAGTAGAGAAGATGAATGGGGAAATTAAGAAGCATCTTTTAAAATTAGTTTTGGAAACCAAAATGCCATGGATATGTCTTCTACCATTAGCTTTAGCTAGAATACGGGCCAAACCCAGAGGAGACCTTCAATTATCCCCCTTTGAATTAATGTTTGGAACCCCTTACCCTGCTAACTCTCGACCTAGTGGGGAGGTAGAAATAAGCGATGTATACTTGAAACAATACATGGCCAGGATACTGTCTCTTGTGAAATCTCTTTGAGAGGAAGCTCAGCCGGCACAGACCCTGCCTTTGGACTTTGCTGTCCATAGCATCCAACCAGGAGATTGGGTCCTAATTAAAGAGTAGAAAGAAGCACCGCTGGTGGCAAAGTGGTGGGGACCATACCAAGTGTTATTAACCACTGAAACAGCAGTTAAGATGGGCGAACATGTGTGGACTCATCATACTCGATTCAAGATGTCCAAGGCCCTGGAAAACTGGATTTCGGAGCTAGAGGAGGAGGAAGGGAAACTGCAGCTAACCTTCCATAGAAAAAGACCTGAATTAGTAGTACTTGATAAGTTAAAATCAAAGGCAAGACTGGATTGACCTCTGTGTTTGCCACAACAAGAAATTGTAAACTCCGCTACTGGCTGCAACCCAGTAGGCGTTGAGCAGTGGAAGCACGTGCCATACCAGACCTTGATTTGAAAAAGTGAAAAAATGAAGTTTGTCCTAGTCTAGGGTGGGAGACTAAAACTGACTCTTCATAAGAATAGATCAGACCAGTAGCCATCGGATAGACCTCGGGAGGAGTTCCATGTGTTTACCCAAAGGATCTATGGTATAGATCCATAAGGAGTTCCCTCATTTGAACTTCCAGCGACTGGTGAGCTAGAGCTAATATTGTTAGTTTCTGTGTATTTTTCTAACCGTCTTTGCTAAGTTCAAGATGATATTCTTAAAAATTATTATTATTATATTTTTATCTTGCCAGCAGGGTAAGAGTCAAACAGAAGAAAATCGATTTATACTTTTAGGAGAAGAGGTAACCAATGCTTTTAACCTTAGTAATTGCTGGGTCTGTGTAAGTCCAGGAGGAGCTGAAGATTTGCTGTGGGTAGCCCAGCCTGTCCAGCCCAAATGGTGGGTTAGTAATATGAGCACAGTCCATAATGGAACTGAATTTTGGACTGAGGAAGGGAGTCTGTGGCACCTGTTTTCCAGGAAAAGGTATTTATTGCCTAAATAGGACAAAGGGAGGAGGGGTGCACGTAGGAAAGAGTATCTGTGAATGGACACTATCTTCTGGAGAGGAATGTACCCATCACCCTGGGTGAATCCAGCTGTTGTTTACAAATTGATGATAACAGGAAGGTAGTAAAACAGATAACAAAAGGAATAAGGAAACTGGCTCATGTGCCAGTTCAAACCTGGAAAAGATGGGAATTAGACATGTTCTCATGGTTGCCTGTTGGACCATGGATTAAACGCATATTGTTTTTCTTTCTTTGTGCAGTAACAGCTTTGATCTTGTCTTATGCAGCTTATTCAACATATGATCAAAAGAATGCAAGTAATAGCCATGCCTAGCGACTCAAAAGATGATTTCTCTGCAAATAGTTCCAAACCCAAAAATAAGTCAAGAAGAAAAGATCCAGTTAACGGTGACTAAACTTTGTGAAGACAAATATTAAAATAAAAAAAAGAGGAGGGATTGATAAGATAGGGATAGGAGTGTCTTTACAAATAGGGGGGATTAACTGAAACTGCAGAAGTTAGATAACTAAAAAACCACAAAAGTTGAACTTTTCACCTTTTGAGTTTAGTGCACATGCTTAATAAGCTTATGAATGAACTTCTCCACCTCTGGGTGGCATAAAGGTAGAGTTAATGATACATGTGACATATGATATGCATGATGTGTGTGGGGGTACAAGTTAGAGGAAAATATGTAGTAGGCGGATCAGGAAGTCTGTACCTTCCAAGTACTTCAGCCAATGGGGAAAGGAAGAGGGTCATATGCAGCCAGGGAGTTAGCATAAAAAGGACGCTGTGTCCTCCGGTAATTTTGAGAGACCCCACAGGGGTATGCCCCAGTGGACTCTTCCTTTATTCGAATAAAGTCAACTGTTTCCAGGACTCCTCTGTCTCCTTTGTGAACACCAACATCTGGCAACGAGATTTTCCACACAGTAGTATAGAATCCTTTAAAAAAAATTTTATCTAGTTTATCAGGACTGAATATACTGAGTGGAAGGGAAAAAGGCCATTCTTCCTCTGGACTTACCCACCCTGCACATCTGTGACTCTCCATGTCTTTCAGTGTCCTGCACAGACCCAAGACAATGCAGAAGATTTTCTACAGGTTCCTTATTTTATATATATATATATATGTATATTTGCTTTACTAGTGGTCATTTTGTAGTAACTTGTAATATATATTTGTTTTACTAGTAATCATTTGTAATAAAGGAATTCACTGAAACCCAAACCCCTGTGTCCTTGTGTATTATGAAATCCTGAGAACCCCATGATCATGATCTTAGACATCCGCAGGTCAGACATCCTCAGACATCCTCATAGATCATGACTGTGACCGCTACACAGACCAACAAGCTATTTATATGTGACTGTCCCTTTTTATCCCCTTACCCTTCTATTTTCCTACACTTGTTCCTCCCCCAAATCACCTAGATCCCTACTTTTCCCCACCTTTGGTTCCTCCCCTAAACATCGCATAAATCCTGTGCAATCCCAAAATGCTCTTCCCCTGCATCCTATAATGTGTCCTATACTCCCACCTCAGTCCAACCTGTTCTCTAGTGTTGACTCATCTTTACGGGATGGGTATCACATCTGGACCATGGGACTGAGTCTCTCCTGGGACAGCCCGGGGAGGAGTCTAGACAGGGTGTCCCTTCATCTGAGTACTTAATTTGGGTTCCCATCTGCCCTGGGGCCTCTGTGCTCCTCTGGGCTCCTGGAGCCTTTTATGGGCTGTTGGTTCCTGTGATGGGCCTGGGTGTAGCTGGACAAGGTATTATTTGGGCTCCCCCCTTGCCATTGTCTCTTGGTGCTCCTTTGTGGGTGTGCAGATGAACTTTAATCACATAACCTAACAGACTCTGCATCATTTTACTGGCCAGTCATAAGAGCTCATCTGGAATATTAAATATAACTCTAGTTACTTCTAGCAAAAAATAAGGTTAACTTCAATTGGAATCAGTACAGAGATAACAGGAATTCATAATTTTCTCTATGGGGATAACAAAAGTGCATCTGTAGCCAGAAAACCAAAATGAAAGGGAATATGATTAATCACTGAATGCTAGTACAAAGTGAATATAAACTGATCATGAATAAATCTAGACTGGAAATTAGAATAAGGTTTCTAATCACCGGAGGAGTAGTGCTGTGGTACAAATTTTAAATAGGACATTTGGGAGCAAGAAAACGACACTATTTCAAAATGGAACTTGATAAATTCATGTGTGGGATTGACGGCAGATTTGTAATTCTGTATCTTTTCAATATGCTCACAATATTGCTTATATTGTACTTTTCATTAAGTAGTCTTTTTTCTAATCTTCTGTTGACTGCCTCTGGGATCATGGAGCAATTCTCCCTTTTGACTGACAAATCCTAGGGATTTTTCATTTTATTTTACCATAGCTAGACTCAGGGTGTTGTTTGGAATGGACTGCTGCTCTTCCTCAGTTTGGAAATCTTTTCTCATATTTGATTCTTGTGACTTACTTATGCACTCAGAATTAAGCTATTGAACAAATTTTGGGATCAGGAGGAAATTTTCAAAATTAGAATAAACCTTTGGAGCATTTTTGTCTCATTCTGTAATTTATCTCCTGTGATCATTCAGGCCTTCCCCCCACTCCCCCCAATTTCCTGATACTACACCAATATCTCTCTTTGTCTCTCTCTAAGTGTTACTTGCATATGTTCCTCTTGGAATAAAGCCATAATTTGATATAATGCTTCTGTAGTACCAACACACTGTTCTACCTGTATTCATGGCTACTCAAGCCACTCTTCACTGATAGGTCATCATTTCCCATTGGACACAATCTAGCTGATGCATGTCTCCCCAGAATTCCTTTCTGTTTAAGTTTATTGCCATTAATTAATATCTTAATTGCTTTTGTTTATAACTAGGGAGTAATTCATTAGTTATCTGTGTTTCCTGAGGTGCAATCTATGTGGGCAGAGTAGACAACTTACACGAATATTTTTTATTCTGTCTTTTAAATCCAATTAGGTATTTCCCATGCCCAATTTTATGTTGTTTCCATTCCCCAGCTTTCACCTCTTGTTTTTATTTGCTAATGGCAGGGATGAGTCCCAGCCATGAACTGGGACCCTACAGTGCTCAGAGCTAATCAAACACCAAACGAAAATGTAGCCCCCCCAAAAATAAATTGCCATGATTTTGTAACTAGTGTTTTATCACTAACTTGTGTTCATGTGTGAATGTCAGCCAAATTTGATAAGAGAGATGGTGTTCATTGGTTACCATTCAGCCATAAATCTTCAGTACTTGTAGAGCAGCATTCCTCATCACACACATCAAATTTACCTTCAAAAACAGCTCTGGATTCCACTTTGCCATCCAGTGTTTTCCATAAATCCAGGTAATTCAGGAGTCCATATGATGTTTAGGTGGTGAGTTCTCAGGTCATTTTCACACATCTCATAGCTTTGATTAAGACCTTCCTTGTATGGGGAAGAAAAAAATATCTTCCTACAACGAACTTTCCAAAGAACCCAAAGTTAGTGATACCTAATGAACTCATAATTAATTTATATGACTATGAAACAGGGAGTTAAATAAGAAAATTACAGGTAAAAGGCAAATTACTGCAAATTTCCTACTTTTTAATTTTGGGGAAGCTGACTATCTTCTTTCCCCTCTGTGGTGGGTTGACCCTGGCTGGACACCAGGTCCCACCAAAGCCACTCTATCACTCCCTCTCCTCAAATGGACAGGGGAGACAAAATATAATGAAAGGCTTGTGGGTTGAGATCAGGACAGGGAGATCACTCACCAATTACCGTCACAGGGAAAATGGACTTGACTCGGGGAAATTAATTTATTACGAATCAAATCAGAGAAGGGTAATAAGAAATAAAACCAAATCTTAAAACACCTTCCCCCCACCCTTCCCTTCTTCCTGGGCTCAACTTTACTCCTAAATTCTCTACCTCCTCCTCACAAGCGGTGAATGGGTATGGGGAATGGGGGGTTGCGGTCAGTTCATCACATGTTGTTTCTGCTGCTCCTTCCTCCTCAGGACAAAGATTCCTCACATTCTTCCCCTGCTCCAGTGTGGGGTCCCTCCCACAGGAGACAGTTCCCCACAAAGTTCTCCAATGTGAGTCCTTCCCACGGGCTGCAGTTCACGGAATCACGGAATTGTCAGAGTTGGAAGGGACCTCTAGAGATCATCTAGTCCAACTCCCCTGCCAAAGCAGGATAGCCTAGAGCACATGACTCAGGACTGCATTCAGGCGGGTCTTGAAGATCTCCAGAGAAGGGGACTCCACGACCTCTCTGGGCAGCCTGTTCCAGTGCTCTGGCACCCTCACCGGAAAGAAGTTTCTCCTCATATTTGAATGGAACTTCCTATGTTCCAGCTTGTGCCTGTTGCCCCTCGTCCTATTGCTGGAAACCACTGAAAAGAGTCCAGCTCCATCCTCCTTCAACCCACCCTTTAGGTACTTGTAAACATAGATAAGGTCTCCCCTCAGCCTTCTCTTCTCCATGCTGAAGAGTCCCAGCTCTCTCAGCCTTTCCTCGTAAGGGAGATGCTCCAATCCCTTAATCATCTTCGTTGCCCTTCGCTGGACTCTCTCCAGTAGTTCCCTGTCTCTCTTGAACTGGGGAGCCCAGAACTGGACACAGTATTCCAGTTGTGGCCTCCCCAGTGCAGAGTAGAGGGGGAGAATGACCTCCCTCGACCTACTGGCCACACTCTTCCCTATGCAGCCCAGGATCCCATTGGCCCTCTTGGCCACAAGGGCACATTGCTGGCTCATGGATAATTTACTATCTACCAGGACCCCCAGATCCTTCTCTTCAGAAGTGCTTTCCAGCAGGTCCACCCCTAGCCTATTCTTCATGAACTGCTCCAGCGTGGGTCCCCCACGGGGTCACAAGTCCTGCCAGCAAACCTGCTCCATTGTGTGGTCTCCTCTCTCCACAGGTCCACAGGTCCTGCCAGGAGCCTGCTCAAGTGCGGGCTTCCCACAGGGTCACAGCCTCCTTCAGGCACATGCACCTGCTCCGGCGTGAGGTCCTCCATGAACTGCAGGTGGATATCTGCTCCACCGTTAACTTCCATGGGGGGACAGCCTGCCTCACCATGGTCTTCACCACGGGCTGCAGGGGAATCCCTGCTCTGGCACCTGGAGCACCTCCTCCCCCTCCTTTTTCACTGACCTTGGTTTCTGCATAGTTGTTTCTCTCACTTCTCTCTCCTGGTTGCTGTCACGCAGTTAGTTTTCTTTCCCTTCTTAAATATGTTACTGCAGAGGTGCTACCACCGTCGCTGATTGGCTCAGCCTTGGCCAGCGGCGACTCTGTCTTGGAGCAGGCTGGTATTGGCTCTATCAGACACAGGGGAAGCTTCTAGCAGTTTCTCACAGAAGCCACCCCTGTAGCCGCCCCCACCCCACCCTCCCCAGTACCAAAACCTTGCCACACAAACCAATACACCCTCCACTGCAGGCCTCCCATCTTTTCCTTGCTTCTGCATCACATTTCATTTACTTACTATAATGTTCACAAGAACCTTTTTGAAATGAACAACTGCTCTCATTGCTTCTGATCAACCCCATACAGAAAGCAATGCAGTGTAGAGCAGAGACTGCAAAAAGTGACCCTTTCAGACCAAAGGGAAATAGTTTACTTGCTCTCAGACTGTACAAACAAGATTCTAGTACTGCAGACTACCTCTTCCCTCATCCTCCACTACTCCTGCTCAGTCACCAACTCTTCTTAGAGACACTCATTCAACCACAAGCCCTACCAGATTTTCTAAAGTTTTTTGTCTTAATTCACATAGCTCCTTCCCTGTAATTTTTCTGGTTTTTAAATGATAGCTTTTTTTTTTTTTTTAACTTTGCCTATCTGTCTATTGCATTTGATTTACCAGCCTAATACCAGCAGCCAAGTGAACACCTACTTCTTTGAGCCAAGTGAACACCTACTCCATTGGCTTGCAAGCTGTGATAGTGCTTGGAGTGATGGAGAAGCTGTGGTACAGGAAATAGCTGCAATCTCCTGTGGAGAAAGAAAAAATGAGAGAGAGAAAAGAGTATTTAATAAGAGTTCAGTTTGCACGAGGTTCTGCAAGAGTAAGATGTGCCATTATTCTGTTAACAAAAAACTGTAAGCAGTCATAATAAATCAGGACCGCAGAACATGGAATACAGCCATGTGCATTCTATTTAATGCTGATGACCTTGCTGTCCATGCTGTTAGTCTTAAAACAGGGTGGGTTCCTGTAATTTGTATGTGATTGTTCAGGCTTTCTTACCTCCTTTGTGCTCTTCAATATATTCATCAATGACCTGGACGAAGGGATGGAATGTACCCTCAGCAAGTTTGCTGACAATACAAAACTGGGAGGGGTGGTTGACACACCAGAAGGCTGTGCTGCCATACAGCGAGACCTGGAAAGGCTGGAGAACTGGGCAGAGAAGAACCTAATGAGGTTCAACAAGGGCAAATGTAGGGTGCTGCACCTGGGGAGGAAGAACCCCAGGCACCAATATAGGTTAGGGGTGGATCTTCTGGAAAGCACTACTGAGGAGAAGGATCTGGGAGTCCTGGTTGTCAGCAAACTTTCCATGAGCCAGAAATGTGCCCTTGTGGCCAAGAGGGCCAATGGGATCCTGGGCTGCATAGGGAAGAGTGTGGCCAGTAGGTCGAGGGAGGTCATTCTCCCCCTCTACTCTGCACTGGGGAGGCCACAACTGGAATACTGTGTCCAGTTCTGGGCTCCCCAGTTCAAGAGAGACAGGGAACTGCTGGAGAGGGGACAGCAGAGGGCTACAAAGATGATTAGGGGCGTAGAACATCTCTCTTATGAGGAAAGGCTGAGGGACTTGGGTCTTTTTTTAGTCTGGAGAAGAGAAGACTGAGATCTGATCAACACCTATAAATACTTAAAGGGTGGGTGTCAGGAGGATGGGGCCAGTCTTTTTTCACTAGTGCCCAGTGACAGGACAAGAGGAAATGGGCACAAACTTGAATGTAAGAAGTTCCATCTAAACATGAGGATGAACTTCTTTACTTTGAGGGTTGCAGAGCACTGGAACAGGCTGCCCAGAGGTGTGGTGGAGTCTCCTTCTCTGGAGACATTCAAAACCTGTCTGGATATGTTCCTGTGCAACCTGCTCTAGGTGGACCTGCTTTGGCAGGGGGGTTGGACCAGATGATCTCCAGAGGTCCCTTCCAACCCCATATCATTCTGTGATTCTGTGATTATCATTGAGAAATCCAAGTAAAACTGGTTTCTGTTTAACCTTGAACTTCTTTCCTAAAAATAAAAAAAAAAATATCTGTACCCTGTCTTTGTCACAGTATGAATCATGCCCTTGTTCTACATGGTCTCTTAACTATTCATTTGCTGTATTCCATTCACAGTGATCAGTGTTGAATCGAATCTATCCCTCTTCATATTGCTGATTAACTGGGAGGTAAGAAAGAAGAAAAGGAAAGTATATGATCTGTTCGTTTGAGTAAAATGGAGGCAGTATACACAAAATATCCAGAAATGGCTATTTCATATTACACACTTCTTTCAGAGAGACGGTAGTTATAGACGAAGGAAGAAAACATACTTCCCTAAGAGCCAGACATTCTCTACAGATGAACAAGGGGAGGCGCTGGACCTGGAGCAGATCCTGGCTTTGTGCACAGACCCTAGAAAACTTGCATAAAAGATGTCAAAGCAGAGAGTCACATTATAGATGCTATTGCATTCACAGTGTACGTCTATTTTCAGTTGGTGGCATTGTAATGGTCACAGTCTTTCCTCTAAAGAAAATCAAAGTTCTTTCATAACAATTCATGGCTCTGGGACTCCAGGTTAATAAGAAAAATCAATGAACTTTATTCTTCAGAATGTCTCAGTAAATTTCCTCCATTTCCTAGGCTTATGCAAAGTGATCCTGAAAAGGGCCAATGTTCCTACTGCTCTATATACTGGTGATTTCAGGCATAACAGCCTTGGCTGTTATGAGCCTGTAAAACAAGAAATGTGTAAGCAATAGAAATAGTACATACATGACAAGAAAATTGACAATTTTAATTCCATTTCCACTCTACTGTCAAATTATCCTTAAAATTAGGGTATCTATAAATTACATAGAAATCTGAAGTCCATTAACAAATTCAGAGCATGATTCACTTAGCCTTTCTGTGAAAACAGCCCACTTTTACCTACATGTGTCTCATGGTTTCAGTTGGGATGGAATTAACTTTCTTGCTAGCAGCTGGCGTTGGGCTATGTTTTGGATTTGGGATGAGAGCGGTGTTGATAGTCCACTGATGTTTGTGGTTGTTGCTAAGCAGTCAAGGCCTTTTCTGCTCCTCATACTGCCCCCCCCCCAGTGAGTAGGCTGGGAGTGCACAAAAAGTTGGGAGTGGACACAGCTGGGACAGCTGACCCCAACTGATCAAGGAGATATTCCATGCCATGTGACATCATGCTCAGTATATAAAGCTGGGGGAAAGAAGAAGGAAGGGGGGGATATTTGGAGTTTTGGCGTTTGTCTTCCCAAGTAACCATTACGCGTGATGGAGCTCTGCTTTCCTGGAGATGGCTGAACACCTGCCTGCCCATGGGAAGCATTGCATGAATTCCTTGCTTTGCTTTGCTTATATGTGTGGCTTTTGCTTGCATGTGTGGTTTTTGCTTTACTTATTAAACTGTCTTTATCTCAACCCATGAGTTTTTTCTCACTTTTACTCTTCTGATTCTGTTCCTCGTCCCAACCGGTGGAACGAACGAGCAGCTGCGTGGTCCTAGCTGCCCACAGGGGTTAAACCATGACAATGTGGGCACACTAGTCAAGATTGTCATTGATTACAAATATAGTTTACACCCCAAAATCACAGAATGGTTGAGGTTGGAATAAACCTCTGAAGGTCATCAGCTCCAACTCCCCTTCTCAAGCAGGGCCACCTAGAGCAAGTTGTCCAGGACCTTGTCAAGACAGCTTTTGGATATCTCCAAGGTGGGAGACTCCACAACCCCTCTGGGCAACCTGTTCCAGGGCTCAGTCACCCTCACAGTAAAAAAGGGTTTCCTGATGTTCAGAAGGAACCGCCTGTGTTTCAGTCTGTGCCCATTGCCTCTTTTTCTGTCACTGGACACCACTGAAAAGAACCTGGCTGCTTCTTCTGTGCACCTTCCCTTCAGGTATTGATTTAACTTGAGATCTCCCTGAGACTTCTCTTCTCTAGCCTAAACAGTACCAGCTATCTCAGCCTTGCGTCATATGAAAGATGCTCCAGTCCCTTCATGATCTTGATAGCCCTTCACTGTACTCTCTCCAGTATGCCCAGAACTGGTCTCCCCGGTGCTGAGAAGTAAGGAAGGATCACCTCTGTTGACCTGCTGCAACACTCTTCCTAATGCAGCCTAGGATACCATTAGCCGCCTTTGCAACAAGGGTACATTGCTAGCTCATGTTCAACTTGGTGTCCACCAGGACCCCCAGGTGTTTTCTGCAAAGCTACTTTCCAGCTGGCTGGCCCCTATCATATATTGAGGCATGGGGTTCTGTCGCAACGGAGGGAAGACAGGGCCACTCAATATGAGTGATCAGCAAGCTTCGTTTATTGATTCACACAGTGGCCTTTTATGTTCTAACATAATTAGCTCATACATATTACAAAAGTTAAGCTCATGATTGGTTAGTTCTTAGAAAGATCAACTCCACCCTTGGTTCCTTCTTTACAGTTACTTTCATCCTCTTTTCCCATGCCTGAGCAGCTGCAACCTCTCTGTTATCATACAACAATTATAGTCAAGGACGAGGTGTCTTTACCAGCCCAGCAGTTACGGGGGCTGAATCCGATGTTTCTCAAGCTTTTGCATGGCCAGCTGGATCATGTCTACGTGACCCTTCTCAGCTAGCCATTCTCCCACAGGGTTCTTCCTCCCCAGGTGCAAGAATACCCTTTGTACTGCATGAGGTTCCTGTCAGCCCATTTCTCCAGCCTGTCCAGGTCCCTCTGAAAGGCAGCCTGGCCATCTGGAAATCAGCAATTCCTTCCATTTTTGGTGTCATCAGCAAACTTGCTGAGGGTACACTCTGCTCCAACATCCAGACTATTAATGAAGATGTTAAACAGGACCCAGTATCGACCCCTGGGGTACACTGCTAGTCACTGGCCTCCAACTAGATATTGCCCTGCTGATCACCACTCTCTGGGCCTGGCTATTCATCCAGTTTTCAATCCATCTCACTGTCTGCTCATCAGCCCATACATCAACAGCTTCTCCATGAGAATCTTATGGGAGACAGCGTCAAAGGCTGTCGTGGTTTCGGCCGAATTTACCGAAACCAGACTGACAGATGGCCCTTCCCCCCCACAAAAAAGAGAGAGGGAGGAGAGAAAGAGATAAGGAGATTCAGAAGTTTAGAATGAACTAAACTACTTTAATGAAGAATTAATATTAAAATAAAAATAAAGAAGAAAATAATGAAATAGATACAATATATACAAAACCATATCAAGCTCCCAGGATGACAGTCATGTCACCGGCAGGCACTGGGGAAGTCACAGACTGGACTCAGCGACGAATGGGAACCGGATTCCAGCTCCGGAGCCAGGAACACACGGCTCGGGATCAAAGGCAGACGAACAGACAGAGTCCTCTCTGGACGTCGGCCATCGCAGGAAGGGGGCTGACCCTTTGATCCCTCAGCTTTTATACTGAGCATGGGGCAGATGGGATGGAATACCCCTGTTGGTCAGGTTTGGGTCACCTGTCCTGTCCGCTCCTCCCCACAGATGTGACCCCTCTACGTTTTTTCCATTTCCGACCCTCTAAGGGGGCAAATAACGAAATTGGCTGCCCTTGGTTGTTATAGCAATAAGTATAAGCAAGGGCCTCTCTGCATACCATTCCTTGGCATGGAGCACAAACATTGGTCTTATCATTCTGAGAACGAGCAGTTTTCTCCACAATATGCCGTTAATTTCAGAGAGTTAGAGGAGGCCTAGCTAGGATGTAAAGTTACAGAACAGAAAATTGGTTCGGTTTTACTTCAAACCAGGACAAAGGCCTTCCTGAAGTCCAGGTACGCAATGTCCACTGCTCTCCCCTCATCTACCAGGCCATCAAAGAAGTTTATCGAGTTGGCTAAGCATGACTTCGCCTTGGTAAATCCAATGCTGACTACTCCTGATGACTTTCTTGTCCTTCATGTGCCTAGAATTGGTTTCCAGGATTAGCTGCTCCATCACCTTCCCAGGGATTGAGGTGAGGCTGACCAGCATCAGGCCTGTATTCTTCTATACTACATCACTATGCCAGTCATAAATATTTAATTCTACACAGAATAACCACTTGTTACTGCTATCTACATAAAAACTATGGTTGTACTATACAAAGACAAGGAAAAGGAAAACAAATTTGGTATAGTCATCTGTTCTTCAGAAATATTGCTGCTGCAGCTAAACCGTGTAAAAAAAAAAGCAGGCCAAAAAAGGTTCAGAAAAATTAGTCTGAGAAGCCTCAGTCCTGAGGTCTTGCAAATTCACTATGTCTGTGGCATGTTAATAACAATGTTGATACTGTATTTACAGAGCTACAGGTAAGTAGTAAACAAAAGTCCTAAGGTTATGCAAATGTCTAAACTGTCATTCCAAAATACATTTGTGTTACCAAAGACTGTACAGGATATCCTAGTTATCCTACAAGACAGAACTGAATCTCCAAAACAGAGATGTGCATCCTGACAGTGCCTGAAGAGGAACTAATGTAATGGTCTCCATGATAGCAGCTGCATTATGGATAGACCATTTCAGTTCTCAAGGCTGCAAGACTTGCACTGTTCGTGAGTACATCATTAATACATTTAGAAAATCGAATAGTTCAGTTGGAAGGGACCTACAGTTATCATCTAGTCCAACTGCCTGACCAATTCAGGGCTGACCAAAAGTTAAATCATGTTAAGGGCATTGCCCAGATGCTTCTTAAATACTGACAGGCATAGGACATCAACCACCTCTCTAGGAAGCCTGTTCCAGTGTTTGACCACCCTCTCGGTAAAGAAATGTGTGGGACGAGGCCTGAAGAGCAGAACCCCGAGTACTGCTCAATTAACAAGCCGGGACATGTTGGAACTTGTAGGCCATAAACCATGGGAAACTGAGGGTGGTCCTGACCATAAAGGGTTAGACAAGGACCTGAAAACAGGTACTTGACAAATGTTGCCACACTGAGATGGGCAGCATTGAGATGGGCAAGTTCCTGGGCCCTGCCTAAAAAGGCCTTAAGGACTGAGTCGTTAAGATAACTGTGTCCTCAAGATAAGCTATGGTTGATGGTGTGATAATATATCACTGACCAATCAGATGCAGCCGCGCGAGCAGTGTGTGTTCAAAAGGACCAATCAGTTTAAAACACGCAGCCAAAGTAAGCATATATAAAGGAATGATGGTATACAATAAATGAACATTTTGCTTGCATCAAGCTGTGTCCCATCTCTCAATCGCCGCAAATTGGTGACCCCGACGTGATGGGTTTATGAACCGCCTAGCTGAGCGACTTGCTGTGAGTCCCACAGAATGTTCAATGTGCTGCTGAAAGGAAGCAGGAGCCAGCCGGCCTGAAATCCCTCCGGAGTAGAGAGGTGAGCTGTGGGAAACATGGGGAATCAAGCGTCTTCCCTGGAAAGAGACGTATGTGAACTTATGGAAGGTCTACTTAAAAAGCATGGGAAAAATATTTCTGGGCATGACCTCAAGGCAATGCTTAAATGGGTGCAGGTGAAAATACCCACTGTAACTGCATCGAATATTTTTACATGGGAACTCTGGGATGATGTGGGGGTGAAATTATGGGACGTGGCAACAATGGGAGACGTCGAGGCTCAGCGTATGCTCCCGTGGTGGAGGAGCATTTTTGAGACTCTAAAAGCCCAGGAAGGGGGAATAGAAGCCAAAGAAGGGGAAGAGGCCGAAACCCCTACGGCGCCACCTTCTGGGCCACTGCGTCCCAGACCTTTAGGCGCACAAGCCGCCGGTCACCCCCCGGAAGAGGAGCCTTTCGATCCGGGTCCGGTCGATCCGGGTCCGGTCGATCCGGACAAGGAACCGGACTAATACCCCCCCGACCCACACGATGTGTGGGCTAACATAAGACGACAAGCCCTGAAAGAGGGGGAGCTGGAGGTTGCTAGAACAATAGTGGCTCCGGTGATTTATCAGGGCTGGGGGGTGCAATGGGAAGCCCTATCTTTTCCGGTTATTAAGGAACTGTGCTGTACCGTCACCGAGCACGGGCTTTCTTCCCCCTATTTTGCGAGTCTGTTGTCTTCTGTGTTCGACACATATGTTATGACTCCTCATGATCTAAAGTTTCTAGCGCAGCTGCTATTGACTCCGACTCAATACTCGCTATGGGAGTCACACTGGAGAAGGGGACTTCAGGCACTTCTCCTTACATATGCGGGTCATAATAACGCTGCATTGGCTGCGCTGACCATAGAGCACCTTACCGGTACAGGTCAGCACTCGGATCCGGCAGCTCAAGCTCGGGACTGCCCCCGAGAGGCTCTCACAGCGGTCCGCGAAGAAGCGAAAAAGGCTTTCCTTAAGATCCCCGACTCACAGAAACCGCAGAAAGCCTTTACCACTATCACTCAGGGACCCCGGGAGCCTTACATGCAGTTTATTGATAGACTGAAACAGGCTTTGGAACGTCAAATAGACAACACGGAAGCTCGGGAAATACTGTTGCTAAAGCTGGCTGTTGAAAATGCTAATGCTGATTGTAAAAAGCTATTGAAATCTCTTCCTAATCCGAATCCCACATTGATTGAAATGGTGGAAGCTTGTAATAGAATTGGCACTGTAGATCATAAATTTGAGGCTATGGCTGCCGCCTTTGTGGCCATGAAAGGTCCATCAGGCATGGGGAATTGTTATGGTTGTGGTAAGCCAGGCCATTTGAAAAAGAACTGCCTGGTCACGAAAGGAGGGGCTAAGTCTCAAGCCCCTGGGATTTGCCCTAGATGCCAAAAAGGACGTCATTATGTTAATCAATGCCAGTCTAAGTATGATTTGCAGGGTCAACTGATACAGGGAAACTGATCATGGAGCGCAGGGCAGCGACGCGTGCAGACACAAGTACCGCAGCTGACATTCCAAACCCCCTGGAGGGAAGCAGCAGTGCCTCAAGTCTTTGTCCAGCAACAGCCAGTAGCGCCGGATTGGACCTGGCAACCTCCCACACAGTAACGTTACTCGATCCCTCGGTTCACCTATTGTCAACAAATATCTCGGGGCCCTTACCCCCTGGAACACAAGCGCTATTATTAGGAAGATCATCTACAACATTGTCAGGCCTTTTTGTATTACCAGGGGTCATTGACTCTGACAGTACTGATGAAATTAAGATTATGGCATGGACCCCATTTCCTCCCTGCACAATACCTAAAGGTAGCTGTATATCACAATTAATATTGATTCCAGTGGGGACGAACTCCCCCGTTCCTAGTCAACCTCACCAAAGGAGGGGAGGGTTTGGATCTACGGGGAACCCACAAATTCTATGGGTGCAATCTATTTCTCAAAAGCGACCCATATGTCAATGTACCCTTATCCGTGGAGGACAGCAAGTAGTGCTAAATGGAATTATTGATACTGGAGCTGATGTTACGGTAATCTCTCAGGCTAAGTGGCCCCCGCAATGGCCTCTGGCTAACGTTTCCCAAGCATTGGCTGGAATTGGGGGAACTGGTAGCAGCCACCAAAGTTTGGAATTAATCCAAATCCAAGGTCCGGAGGGGCATATAGCCTCTGTTAAACCCTTTGTGTTACCCGTTCCTATGATTCTGTGGGGGCGTGATGTGCTATCACAGTGGGGAATGTCCATTCGGACCCATTTTTAGACGGGGCCATTGAAGTGCGCGACACCCTAAAATTGACCCCTATTTGGGTAGATCAATGGCCCCTACCACTGGAAAAGCTTTGCGCCCTCCAAGAGTTAGTTATGGAACAGTTAACGAAGGGGCATATTGTGCCTTCCACTAGTCCCTGGAATTCACCTGTTTTTGTTATTAAGAAACAAACTGGCAAGTGGCGCTTGCTCCACGACCTCAGGAAAATTAATGACGCTATGGAAGACATGGGAGCCCTCCAACCAGGACTCCCGTCCCCCACTATGATTCCTCGACATTGGCATTTGACTGTTATTGACCTCAAGGACTGCTTTTTTAATATCCCACTGCACTCAAACGATGCTCCTAAGTTTGCTTTTTCAGTTCCAAGCGTCAACATGCAAGCCCCGTTGCAGAGATACCAGTGGGTTGTGCTGCCACAAGGAATGAAGAACAGCCCTACGATCTGTCAGTGGTATGTAGCTAAAGTACTTAGTCCTGTTAGGACCGCAATGTCCGGTGTCTTATTGTACCATTACATGGATGACATCCTAGCGGCCGCACAACATCACGAGGTCATGGAGGAAGCTGTAGCCCTTGTCACAACTGCTGTTAACTCAGCAGGCCTCTGTATTGCGCCAGAGAAGGTTCAAAAGATACCCCCACGGAAATACTTAGGTTGGTGCATCAAGGCCCAGACTATAGTTCCTCAACCTTTACAGATACAGGTGGACATAAAAAACTTGCATGATGTACAGAAATTGTTGGGAACAATCAATTGGGTCCGACCGCTGTTGGGAATTTCTAATGTGGACTTAGGTCCTTTATTCGAACTGCTTAAAGGAGATACTGACTTGCGTTCCCACCGCAGTCTTGGCCCTGAGGCCATTGACTCTTTGCAAAAGGTTGCTACAGCAATCACTCTCAGACAAGTACACCGGTGGGCTCCCGAATTACCTTTTTATCTAATTATTTTAAACCCCGCTCGACAGCCTCATGCACTAATATTTCAATGGGACCCTCAGAAATCAGACCCACTGCTGATTATCAAATGGGTTTTCTTGCCGAATCAATCTACAAAAACCATTTCGACGCAGCATGTGATGTTTGCTTCTTTGATAATTAAAGCCAGGCAACGCTTGTTAACGTTATCAGGAGTAGACTTTGCTTGTATTTGCTTACCTGTGACGAACATGTATTTACAATGGCTTTATCAGCAGTCAGACACCTTTATTATGGCATTGGCAGACTATACGGGTCAACTCACATCCCACCCACCTTCGCATAAGCTGCTTAATGTTGACTTCCGCTTGATGCCCAGGCCGAAAAGGAGCAATCAGCCATTACAAGCCCTTACTGTATTTACGGACGGGTCTGGAAAATCGCACAAATCAGTCATCTTATGGTGGGATGACCAGCATGGACGATGGGACTCGGACATAGAGACCATTCCTGGTTCTCCCCAGATAGTGGAGCTGACTGCGGTTGTTCGAGTTTTTCGAAGGTGGTCCACACCGCTTAACCTCATCACTGATTCAGCCTATGTTGCAGGGATTGTTGAGCGAGCTGAGGCATCTGTATTACGTAACGTCTCACATTCTGACCTATTTGCTTTATTACAGGAACTTATCTTTCTCTTGGACTCTCGCCCTCACCCCTATTTTGTTATGCATGTCAGGTCACACACTTCTCTACCTGGCTTTATTGCAGAAGGGAACCGACGAGCTGATTTGCTGACATTACCAGTACAAGTATTGCCGGATCGCGTAGCACAGGCTAAACTCAGCCATTCTTTTTTTCACCAGAATGCTGGAGGTCTCAAACGGCAGCTTGGGCTTACCTCCCAACAAGCGTCTAACATTATCGCTGTATGTCCTGACTGCCAAAGGCATTCTTTCCCGTCGATAGCAGGAGGGGTTAATCCCAGAGGGCTGCAGAGCTTACAGCTATGGCAAACGGACGTTACGCATTATCCGGAGTTTGGTAAATTGAAATATGTCCATTCCTCTATTGACACCTTTTCAGGCGCTTTGTTTGCTTCTTGCCACACAGGGGAGAAGGCGCGTGACGTCCGCAAACATTTGATGCGTGCTTTGGCGACCTTGGGCATACCCTCTCAAATAAAAACGGACAATGGCCCTGCATATGTCTCAACTGCAACAAAAGCATTTCTTGACTCCTGGGGTGTGACCCACATTACCGGCATTCCTCATTCCCCTACAGGTCAATCTCTGATTGAACGCTCCCGCCAGTCTTTAAAACGCTTGCTGCAACAACAGAAAGGGGGAATGGGGACAATGGGGACTGCCACCCCTGAGGAACGACTACAGAAAGCTTTGTATGTTTTTAATTTTTTGAATTGTTCTTTAATAGATAGCAATCCTCCGATAGTTTGGCATTTTAATGCAAACGCTTCACTTGAGGTACGAATTAAAGCCCCGGTGTTGGTTCGTGATCCAGAAACAGGTAAGATCATGGGACCATATCCTCTTGTTACATGGGGAAGAGGTTATGCTTGTGTCTCCACAGAAAAAGGTCCCAGGTGGATTCCGGCGAAGAACGTACGACCCTTCCGTGAATCCCTACCACAATCATCCAGTGACGACTCTGATCATCTCTTTGATCAACAAACACCTGAACCCTCTGGGACTGTGAACGACTGAGACACTGATGACTGAGACACTGATGACTGAGACACTGATGACTAAGACACTGAGGGAGCCTCGGAGCACCTGGATAGGACCAGACTTTGACTCTTGTTACTTTGAAAGAACTTGAGACCATGATTGGGTGTCTGGTTTTGATAACAATAGGTATAAGACCCTTACCTCTTTGGGGCAGTCTTTTTCCCCCTCCTCTTCCTAAAGTAAATGTGTGGGTCACATTGGCAAATTTGACCGGACAAGACACTTTGTGTCTTGCTACTGCCTCTCCTAATAACCCCTTTTCTACGTGCCTCGTGGGTTTGCCGCTGGATGAGTGGCCGATACCTACGGGGCTCCAATCCATCTTTCCATCCAGAAACGTGTCCCGAAATGTGACAGACTTATTGGGACGTGTGGACCCCCCACCTCCCATCCACTACCCTAGAACCACAAGAGATCGAGCTCCTCGGATCAGTAAAAATGGATTTTTGTGTTAAGTTTAACTCTACAGAAAGAAATCAGTCTAGGGCATGGGATGTCTCTCCTGCCCATCCCATTTTTAAAAATGCTAGTGTTTGGTGTAATTACACAGCAACAAACTTGTCTAAGTCTAGCAATGTTCCCTTTCTATTACCGTCGGGGATATTTTTTATTTGTGGGGATAGGGCGTGGCCCGTTATCCCTTCTCATATAAAAGGAGGTCCATGTAGCCTCGGACGCCTTTCTGTCCTGATTCCTAATACATCTATGATTTTATAACACCGTCTTTCTCATAGGGCGAGGTGTGGCATCCATGCATATACCCCCGATCGTAATGAAAACGTGGAATTTTGGTCTTCTAGTCAACGCTTTGCTGCCTCTCTTTTGTTACCTGGAGTTGCTGTTGGGAAAGCATTAGTGACTTTAGATAAGCTTGGCTGCTGGCTTGCTAAACAGACTAATGCTACTAGTAATGCATTGTCTGGCCTTTTATTAGATGTTGACAGTGTTCGCCATGCTACATTGCAAAATAGAGCTGCTATAGATTTTTTGCTTTTAGCGCAAGATCATGGCTGTGAAGATTTTGAAGGCATGTGTTGTATGAATCTCTCCGACCACTCGGAATCGATCCATGCCAGCATTCAACAGCTTAAAGATGGGGTCTCTAAACTCCGACAAGACGATAGTTGGGATTGGTTAGATAAACTTTTTGAAGGATGGGGTCTATCGGGATGGTTAAGAAGTTTGGTAAAGACGATTGTATATGCTTTAGCCATTTTTATTTTTTTATTGCTTTTTTGCCTTGTCTGTTACAATGTTTGCAAAGGATAATAGCACGCTCGATGAAGAAGTTTCTTTTTGTACAACAGGAAGGGGGAGATGTGGGACGAGGCCTGAAGAGCAGAACCCCGAGTACTGCTCAATTAACAAGCCGGGACATGTTGGAACTTGTAGGCCATAAACCATGGGAAACTGAGGGTGGTCCTGACCATAAAGGGTTAGACAAGGACCTGAAAACAGGTACTTGACAAATGTTGCCACACTGAGATGGGCAGCATTGAGATGGGCAAGTTCCTGGGCCCTGCCTAAAAAGGCCTTAAGGACTGAGTCGTTAAGATAACTGTGTCCTCAAGATAAGCTATGGTTGATGGTGTGATAATATATCACTGACCAATCAGATGCAGCCGCGCGAGCAGTGTGTGTTCAAAAGGACCAATCAGTTTAAAACACGCAGCCAAAGTAAGCATATATAAAGGAATGATGGTATACAATAAATGAACATTTTGCTTGCATCAAGCTGTGTCCCGTCTCTCAATCGCCGCAGAAATGTTTCCTAAAGTCAAGTCTAAACCTCCCCTGATGCAGCTTTGAACCATTCCCACGTGTCCTATCGCTAGATACCAGGGAGAAGAGATCAGCACCTCCCTCTCCACTGCCCCTCCTCAGGAAGCTGTAGAGAGCAATGAGGTCACCCCTCAGCCTCCTTCTCTCCAAACTAGACAAACCCAGACTCCTTAGCTGCTCCTCATAGGACATGCCTTCCAACCCCTTCAACCAGCTTTGTTGCCCTCCTCTGGAGGCATTCAAGGACCTTCACATCTGTTTTAAATAGCTGGGCCCAGAACTGCACACAATACTCAAGATGAGGCCACACCAACACTAAATACAGAAGAATGATCACCTCTTTTGACCAGCTGGTTACACTGTGTTTAATACACCCCAGAATGCGGTTTGCCCTCTTGACTGCCAGGGCACACTGCTGACTCCTGACTCAACCAGCACCCCCAGATCCCTTTCTGCAGGGTTGCTATCCAGCCACTCCTCTCCCAATCTATACTTGTGTCCAGCATTACTCTGTCCCAGGTGCAGATTATAGCATTTGTTCTTGCTAAATTTCATGTCATTGATGATTGCCAAATGCTCCAATGCTATCTAGATCCCTCTGTAAGGCCTCTTGTCCCTCGAGAGAGTCAGCAGCACCTCCCAGTTTAGTATCGTCAGCAAACTTGCTAATGGTGCATTCAACTCCTGCATCCAGATCATTGATAAAAATATCAGAACTGGCCCTAGAATTGAGCCCTGAGGAACACCGCTGATGACTGGTCGCCAGCCAGATTTAGCCCAGCCGTTCAGCCAGATCTTCATCCAGCGCACTGTGAACCTGCTTATCTCACAGTTGGACAACATTTCTAGAAGGATGCTGTGAGGGACCGTATCAAAAGCCTTACTAAAATCCAGATAAAGTACATCCACCATCTCCCCTTCATCTACTAAGCAGATGACCTTATTGTAGAAGGATATCAAATGACTTAGACAGGACTTTCCCTTTGTGACCCCATGTTGACTGTGCCTGATGACTACATTTTCCTTTAAATGCCTTTCAATAGAAACCAGTTGTCGTGGATCGAGTGATGCACTTCACTCGTACAGAGAAGCAGCAATACATTTATTGATATAAACCAGGGATCTAACAAAGTTTGATCATAAATGCAACAGTGTTTTAACAAGATTTGAGATGGCAAGGCACACTTGGTTATTTACTGCATAGAGGACAGGGTCAGACAGAGCTGTCAGGGAGACCCTCCCATTGAGTTGAGTGTTTATGGGTAAGGATGAAGGGGAAGGCAAATAAGGGAGATTTTTGTGCTGGGAGTCTGCTATAGACCACCCAACCAGGATGAGCAGGCAGATGAAGTATTCTATAAGCAGCTGGCTGAAGCTGAATTGCCAGACCTTCACGGAATCACGGAATTGTCAGAGTTGGAAGGGACCTCTAGAGATCATCTAGTCCAACTCCCCTGCCAAAGCAGGATTGCCTAGAGCACATGACTCAGGACTGCATCAAGGTGGGTCTTGAAAATCTCCAGAGAAGGGGACTCCACAACCTCCCTGGGTAGCCTGTTCCAGGGCTCTGGCACCCTCACCGGAAAGAAGTTTCTCCTCATATTTGAATGGAACTTCCTATGTTCCAGCTTGTGCCCGTTGCCCCTCGTCCTATTGCTGGGAACCAATGAAAAGAGTCCAGCTCCATCCTCCTTCAACCCACCCTTTAGGTACTTGTAAACATAGATAAGGTCTCCCCTCAGCCTTCTCTTCTCCATGCTGAAGAGTCCCAGCTCTCTCAGCCTTTCCTCGTAAGGGAGATGCTCCAATCCCTTAATCATCTTCGTTGCCCTTCGCTGGACTCTCTCCAGTAGTTCCCTGTCTCTCTTGAACTGGGGAGCCCAGAACTGGACACAGTATTCCAGTTGTGGCCTCCCCAGTGCAGAGTAGAGGGGGAGAATGACCTCCCTCGACCTACTGGCCACACTCTTCCCTATGCAGCCCAGGATCCCATTGTCCCTCTTGGCAACAAGGGCACATTGCTGGCTCATGGAAAGTTTGCTGACAACCAGGACTCCCAGATCCTTCTCCTCAGTAGTGCTTTCCAGAAGATCCACCCCTAACCTATATTGGTGCCTGGGTTTCTTCCTCCCCAGGTGCAGGACCCTACGCTTGCCCTTGTTGAACCTCATTAGGTTCTTCTCTGCCCAGTTCTCCAGCCTGTTCAGGTCACGCTGGATGGCGGCACAGCCCTCTGGAGTGTCGGCCAGCCCTCCCAGTTTGGTATCATCAGCAAACTTGCTGAGGATACACTCTGTCCCCTCGTCCAGGTCACTGATGAATATGTTGAACAGGACTGGGCCGAGTATTGACCCCTGGGGGACACTGCTGGTTACAGGCCTCCAACTTGACCCTGCTCCATTAATCACAACCCTCTGAGTTCTGTCACACAGCCAGCTCTCAATCCACCTCACCGCCCCCTCATCTAGCCCACACTTCCTTAATTTCCTAATGAGGATGTTATGGGAGACAGTGTCAAAAGCCTTGCTGAAGTCAAGGTAGCTGACATCTACTGCTCTCCCCTCATCCAGCCATCCAGTTATAACATCATAGAAGGCTATTCAGATTGGTCAAGCATGATTTACCCTTGGTAAATCCGTGTTGACCACTTCCAATAACTTCCTGTTCTTCAATGTGTTTAGAGATGACATCCAGAATGAGTCGCTCCAGTATCTTCCCAGGGACAGAGGTGAGACTAATTGGCCTGTAGTTCCCTGGGTCCTCCTTCTTGCCCTTTTTGTAGACTGGAGTGATGTTTGCCTTTCTCCAGTCCTCAGGCACTTCACCTGTTCTCCAAGACCTCTCAAAAATGATGGAGAGTGGCTCAGCAATAACATCTGCCAGTTCTCTCAGCACTTGTGGGTGCATCCCATCAGGGTCCACAGACTTATGTATGCCTAGTTTGGCCAAGTGGTCTCTAACCCAGTCCTCCCCAAGAGAGGGACAGTCTTCCTCTCTCCAGACCTTCCCCCTTGTCTCCAGTGTCTGGGATTCATGAGGGGCAGCTTTGGCAGTGAAGACAGAAGCAAAGAAGGCATTCAGCAACTCCGCCTTCTCTGTGTCTTCCACCACCAAGGCACCCACCTCATTCTTCAGTGGGCCTACATTTTCCCTAGCCTTCCTTTTTCTATTGATATACTGAAAAAAAACCCTTCTTGTTATCTTTAACTGTGGTAGCCAGATTAAGTTCTGCTTGGGCTTTTGCCCTTCTAATTTTTCCCCTGCATAGCTTCACTACACCTTGATGTTGCTCATAAGTTACCAACCCCCTTTTCCAGAGATTGTAAACTTTCCTTTTCTCCCTGAGGTTCAGCCAAAGCCCTCTATTTAGCCAGGCTGGTCTTCTTCCCTGTCAGCTCGTTTTATGGGACCTGGGGATGGCCTTCTCCTGCGCTTTTGAGAGTTCCTCCTTGAAGTATGACCAGCCTTCCTGGGCACCTATGCCCTTCAGGACTGTCTCCCAAGGGACACTCTCAACCATGCTCCTAAACAGGCCAAAGTCTGCCTTTCGGAAGTCCAAGGTGGCAGTTCTGCTGGCTCCCCGCCTTGCTTCTCCAAGAATTGAAAACTCTATGATTTCATGATCACTCTGCCCAAGACGACCTCCAACCTTTACATCCCCCACAAGACCTTCTCTGTTAACAAGCAGCAGGTCCAGTAGGGTGCTTTCCCTGGTTGGCTCGTTCACCAGCTGTGTTAGGAAGTTGTCTTCCACACACTCCAGGAACCTCCGGGACTGTTCCCTCTCTGCTGTGTTATATTTCCAGCAGATATCTGGGAAGGTGAAGTCCCCCACGAGAACAAGGGCGAGTGATTGTGAGAGCTCTGCCAGTTGCTGATAGAATATTTCATCAACCTCTACATCCTGGTTGGGGGGGTCTGTAACAAACTCCCACAATCATGTCTGTCTTATTGGCCTTCCCCTTGATTCTAACCCATAAACACTCAACACTGTCATTCCCATTATTAAGTTCTAGGCATTCAAACCTATCTCTAACATAGAGGCCCACCCCACCACCTCTCCTTCCTTGTCTATCCCTTCTGAAGAGTTGGTAGCCATCGATTGCAGAACTCCAGTTGTGTAAGTCTTCCCACCATGTTTCTGTGATGGCGACTATATCATAGTTTTCCTGGTGTACAATGGCCTCCAGCTCCTCCTGTTTGTTGCTCAAACTGCGTGCATTTGTGTAGATGCACTTTATCTGGGCTAACTGTCCAGCCACTTTTATGGGGGGCCGAGACCCAATACCCCCCTGACCATGCTCAGACCCTTCTGTGTTTATCAACCTATCACTATTCCTGATGTCATCACCACATGGGTTACCATCCCCCACCTCTACTGAGACAACAGGCCACAAGACCTTGCTAGCGCTTTTACCCATCAGCACTGGTAATTTGCTCCCAGGCTCCTCTTTAGTAATCCTGGTTTCATCCCCATCCCCCTTCAAACCTAGTTTAAAGCCCTTTCAATGAGCCCTGCTAATTCTTGCCCCAGTATTCTTCTTCCCCTTTGGGTAAGGCTTGCCCCACCTGTTGCCAGCAGGCCTGGTGTCCTGTAGATCATCCCATGATCAAGGAAACCAAAGTCCTGCCTGTTACACCAGCCTCGGAGCCAGGAGTTAATCTGCTGGCTCTTCCTGTTTATCCTCTCATCAATTCCTGCGAGTGGTGAGATAGGGGAGACTTCCTGACACAAATGGTAGGTGAGCCTACCAGGGGAGGCGCCTTGCTAGACCTACTGTTCACAAAAAAAGAAGGACTAGTGGGAGATGTGGTGGTTGGAGGCCATCTTGGGCTTAGTGATGATGAAATGGTCAAGTTTTCAAGTGAGGTAAGGAAGGGGGTTAGCAAAACCTCCACCTTGGACTTCCGGAGGGTGGACTTTAGCCTGTTCAGAACCCTGGTTGGGAGGGTCCCTTGGGAGATAATCCTGCAGGGCAAAGGAGTCCAGGAAGGCTGGATGCTCTTCAAGAAGGAAATCTTAAAGGCCCAGGAGCAGGCTGTTCCCATGAGGCGCAAAATTAAAGGGCGGGGAAAATGGCTGGCCTGGTTGAACAAAGAGCTTTTGATGGGACTTAGGGAAAAAAGGTTTACCGCCTTTGGATGAAGGGACAGGCAACTCAGGAGGAGTACAGAGAACTTGTTAGATTATACAGAGAAAAAATTTGGAAGGCAAAAGCCCAGCTGGAACTCAACCTGGCCAATAATATAAGGAACAACAAAAAAAAGTTTTTATAAATACATCAACAATAAAAAGAGAGCCAGGGAGAATCTCCATCATTTACTGGATGCTGGGGGGAACATTGCAACCAAGGACGAGGAGAAGGCTGAGATGAGATACTTAATGCCTTCTTTGCCTCTGTCTTCAATAGTCAGACCAGCTTCACCCAGGGTGTACAGCCTCCTGGGCTGGAAGATAAGGATGGAGAGCAGGACAACCCCCCCATAATCCAGGAAGAAGTAGCTAATGATCTGCTTATGCACCTAGACACGCATAAGTCTATGGGGCCAGATGGGATTCACCCAAGGGTACTCAGGGAGCTGGCGGGAGAGCTCACCAAGCCTCTCTCCATCATCTATCAATCCTGGTCAACAGGAGAGGTACCAGATGACTGGAGGGTGGCCAATGTGACGCCCATCTACAAGAAGGTCCGGAAGGAGGATCCAGGGAACTACAGGCCTGTCAGCCTGACCTCGGTACCGGGAAAGATCATGGAGAGGATCATCTTGAGTGAGCTCTCACGGCAAGTGCAGGGCAGCCAAGGGATCAGGGCCAGCCAGCATGGGTTTATGAAAGGGAGGTCCTGCTTAACCAACTTGATCTCTTTCTATGACCATGTGACCCGCCTTCTCGATGCGGGGAAGGCTGTGGACGTTGTCTACCTGGACTTTGGTAAGGCCTTTGACACCGTCCCCCACAGCGTCCTCCTGGAGAAGCTGGCGAATCATGGCATAGACAAGTGTACTCTTCACTGGGTAATAAACTGGCTGGATGGCCGTGCCCAGAGAGTTGTGATTAATGGGGTGAAATCTTGTTGGCAGCTGGTCACCAGTGGTGTCCCTCAGGGCTCCGTTTTGGGGCCAGTCTTGTTTAATATCTTTATTGATGATCTGGATAAGGGGATTGAGTGCACCCTCAGTAAGTTTGCAGATGACACCAAACTAGGTGGGAGTGTTGATCTGCTTGAGGGTAGGAAGGCTCTACAGAGGAAACTGGACAGGTTGGATCAATGGGCCAAGGCCAATGGGATGAGGTTTAATAAGGCCAAGTGCCGGGTCCTGCATTTTGGTCACAACAACCCCAGGCAATGCTACAGACTCGGGGAAGAGTGGCTGGAAAGCTGCCCAGCAGAAAAGGACCTGGGGGTGTTGGTGGACAGCTGGCTTAACATGAGTCAGCAGTGTGCCCAGGTGGCCAAGAAGGCCAACAGCATCCTGGCCTGTATCAGGAATAGCGTGGCCAGCAGGACTAGGGAAGTGATCGTGCTTCTGTACTCGGCCCAGGTGAGGCCTCACCTTGAGTACTGTGTTCAGCTCTGGGCCCCTCACTACAGGAAGGACATTGAGGTGCTGGTGCGTGTCCAGAGGAGAGACACCAAGCTGGTGAGGGGTCTAGAGAACAAGTCATATGAGGAGAGGCTGAGGGAACTGGGCATGTTTAGTTTGGAGAAGAGGAGGCTGAGGGGAGACCTCATTGCCCTCTACAACTCCCTGAAAGGAGGTTGTAGAGAGGTGGGTGTTGGCCTCTTCTCCCAAGGGAATAATGACAGGACCAGAGGAAATGGTCTGAAGTTGCAGCAGGGGAGGTTTAGATTAGATATTAGGAAGAATTACTTTACTGAGAGAGTGGTCAGGCACTGGAACGGCCTGCCCAGGGAGGTGGTGGAGTCACCGTCCCTGGAGGTATTTAAGAAGCTGTCCCGGTTTGAAGTAAAACCGAACTGACAGCTTACATCATGTCGTACCTACAGAATATTGTATATGGTATTTTTAGAGAGCTTTGTATGAAGTTCATTGACACAGTGGTGTTAAACTGGCCGAATATATTGAAAGGTTTATTTGGTTTTTGTGTTTGGATGTGGTGGGTCAAGCGTGCTGTATTCGTGTGGATGTGCCTCCAGATGTATAATGTGATCAGTTGGATTGCTATGGTACCTGCATATCTTGGGCATCATGGGATGGATTCTGTTGCTAATCACACTTTCGATTTTCGCTGGGGAAAGTTTACCTTGCCTCTTAGTGATTATCCCAAAGTGATACCAACGGAATTAGGGGACGAAAAACCTGTGGGCTCTTTGGAGAATGATTGTGATTATTTTACGGTCACTTAATCGTGATAGTGCTGTCGATTTCACTGAATGTAATGCAGGCAGTATTTGCTATGAAATGTCAGTGCAGAAGTGAGCGTTGTGTGACATGCACTATTGCTGCTCAGACACAAACAGAACCAGCCCAAGCCCCGGCCCCGGCCCAAGCCAAGCCAGCGGCACCGGCCAAGGCCACGCCGACACCGGTGCCAACGGCATCGGCTGCTCCCCCACAGCCACCGGCACAAGCCAAGGCTCCGGCCCCGGCGAAAACCACGCCCCTGGCCACGCCGACACCGGCCCCAGCGGCAGCGGTCGCCCCCCCACCGGCTCCGGCTCCGGCTCCGGCTCCGGCTCCGGCCCAAGCCGCGCCCCGGCCCGTCCCGGCCCCGGTCACTCCGCAGCCGGCGGTAAAAGTGACTCCGCCGCCCGCACCCCCCACATCTCCATCGCCAGCCCCTCCCACGCCCGCAGCTGCACCAGCCGTTCCGACCCCGACAGCCAGCGCTGTCACTGCTCCAGCTCCCAACCCGAGCACTGCCGCTACCCCAGCGCCAGCAGAACCGGCACAAGTTGCTCCGGTGACCAGGAAGCAGAAAAAGAGGTCGGCTCGGTCCCCTGCCCCTTACGACAAGGACACGCCCAAGCTAGAGAGCTCGGGGGAGGGTTCCTCTGATGAAGATGCAGGACAGGGTCCGTCTGGTGTAGATAAAGGAAAGCACCCTCTTACAACACAGTCAACAGCCCCTTCTCAGGTAGATAGGGGAGAGGGTCCTTCTCAGCCAGCCTCGATACAGGATGATGCCTCAGATGTAGATGTAATTATTAACTCTTTGTCCTTAAAGGATTTGCGAAATCTGAGGAAGGATTTTACTCGTCATGATGGGGAGCCACTTCTCTCTTGGTTGCTCCGATGCTGGGACAGTGGAGCTAATTCCATAGGCTTAGATGGTAGAGAAGCCAGCCAGCTGGGAAACCTGGCCAAAGAGGGAGGTATTGATAAAGCGATTGGGAATAAGGCAGAGGTTCTCAGTCTCTGGAGGCGACTGTTATCAGCTGTAAAGAGAAGATATCCCTTTAAGGATGATATCTAATGCCGTCCAAGGCAATGGACCAGCATGGAGAAAGGTATTAAATACCTGAGAGAACTGGCTATTCGAGAACTGATTTATGGCGATTGGCAAGTGACTATAAATCCTGATGAAATGCCATGTCAACGACCTTTGTTGAAAAAGTTTGTGCAGAGTGCACCATCAGTGTATTCCCACACTTTGTCAACAATGGTCTGGGGAGCATCTGATACTGATACCCCAACTGTAAATGAGGTTGCTGATAGGGTGCGACAGTATGAAGATAGTCTCTCTCGTCCCATCGGTGTTGCAGCAATAGAAAACCTGACTAAGAAAGTGGCTGAACAAAATAAAACACAGACTGAGGCAATAGAGAATATAGCTAAGACACAGACTGAGACAATGGAGAAAATGACCAAGGCAATAGTTGAGCAAAACGAGACAATTTTTCACAAACTGCTTGAAAAACTTTCTGAGATAGGGAGAGAATCTTACTCTTCTCCAGCTCAGACCTAAGTTGCAGCTCAGGCTTGAGCTCCCGCTCAGATCCAAGTTGCAGCTCAGACTGAGGTGCCTGCTCAGACCCAAGCTGCAGTTAAGACCAGAGTTGCAGCCATTAAGAAAAAACGCCCTCCTATGAGACCAACCAAAGGGAAACAGGACTCATTCCGAGGTTTCCTGTGGCTTTGCCTCTGCGATAATGGAGAGGACATGAGGAGATGGGATAAAAAACCTACTTCAGCCCTACAGTCACGAGTGCTTGAGTTGAAAGGTAAAGCAAACAGAAGAAAGGATGGTTACATGAATATGGCTGCTCCAGTTCAGAATATGCACTGCCCCTGTCCAGACAGGAACTCACCTTGCAATTGGAGATGCTGTCCTCAGCATTAGGGTTGCCCTGCCTCCAGCCAGGAGGAGGAGAGGGATAACCGAGTTTATTGGACTGTGTGGATTTGATGGCCTGGCACATTAGAGCCACGAAAGTATAGAGCCCTGGTGGACACTGGTGCACAGTGTACCCTAATGCCATCGAAACATAGAGGGACAGAATCAGTCACTATTGCAGGAGTGACAGGAGGATCTCAAGAACTGACTGTACTGGAGGCCGAAGTGAGCTTGAATAAGAATAAATGGGAAAAGCATCCTATTGTGACTGGCCCAGATGCTCCGTGCATCCTTGGCATAGACTACCTCAAGAGAGGGTATTTCAAAGACCCGAAAGGGTATCGGTGGGCTTTTGGTATAGCAGCTATAGAGACTGAGGGTGTTACACAGCTGTCTACCTTACCTGGCCTTTCAGATGACCCTTCTGTGGTAGGATTGCTGAAGGTTGAAGAACAGCAGGTACCACTTGCTACTTCCACGGTGCATCGACGACAGTATCGCACTAACCGAGATTCTTTGATTCCCATTCAGAACCTGATTCATCGGCTGGAGACTCAAGGAGTGATCAGCAAGACTCGCTCACCCTTTAACAGCCCGATATGGCCAGTGCGCAAGTCTGATGGTGACTGGCATCTAACAGTAGACTATCGTGGCCTGAATGAAGTCACACCACCACTGAGTGCTGCTGTGCCAGATATGCTAGAACTGCAATATGAACTGGAGTCGAAGGCAGCCAAGTGGTATGCTACAATGGACATTGCTAATGCCTTTTTCTCTATTCCTTTAGCAGCAGAGTGCAGGCCACAGTTTGCTTTCACCTGGAGGGGTGTCCAGTATACCTGGAATCGACTGCCCCAGGGGTGGAAACACAGCCCTACTATTTGCCATGGACTGATCCGGACTGCACTGGAGAAGGGTGGAGCTCCAGAACACCTGCAATACATTGATGACATCATTGTGTGGGGTAATACAGCAAAAGAAGTTTTCAAGAAAGGTAAGGAAGTAATTGAGATTCTTCTGAAAGCAGGTTTTGCTGTGAAAAGAGGTAAGGTCAAGGGACCTGCACGAAACATCCAATTCTTGGGAATTAAATGGCAAGATGGTCGTCGCCAGATCCCAATGGAGGTGATTAACAAAATAACAGCTATGTCCCCACCTACTAACAAAAAGGAAACACAAGCCTTCTTAGGCGTTGTGGGATTCTGGAGAATGCATATTCCAGGTTATAGTCAGATTGTGAAACCTCTCTATGAAGTGACTCGAAAGAAAAATGAGTTTGTGTGGGGTCCTGAGCAACGACAAGCCTTTGAACAAATTAAACAGGAGATTGTGCGTGCAGTAGCACTTGGACCAGTCCGAAGAGGACAGGACATTAAAAATGTGCTGTATACTGCAGCTGGAGATAATGGCCCTACCTGGAGCCTATGGCAGAAAGGACCAGGGGAGACTCGAGGTCGACCCCTGGGATTTTGGAGTCGAGGCTATAAAGGCTCTGAGGCCAACTATACCCCAACTGAGAAAGAAATCTTGGCAGCATATGAAGGAGTTAGAGCTGCTTCAGAAGTAATTGGTACTGAAGTACAGCTCCTCCTGGTGCCCCGATTGCCAGTGTTAGGTTGGATGTTCAAAGGTAAAGTTCCTTCTACTCATCATGCCACCGATGCTACCTGGAGTAAGTGGGTTGCCTTAATCACACAGCGAGCTCGAATAGGAAATCCAAATCGTCCAGGAATTGTAGAAGTGATCACAAACTGGCCCGAAGGCGGAGATTTCATAATGCCACCAGAGGAGGTGGTAACACGTGCTGAGGAAGCCCCACCATATAATGAACTCTTAGATAATGAGAAACAGTATTTTTTGTTCACTGATGGATCTTGTCATATTGTAGGAAAGCATCGAAGATGGAAAGCTGCTGTATGGAGTCCTACACGACGAGTTGCAGAAGCTACTGAAGGAGAAGGTGAATCAAGTCAATTTGCAGAGGTAAAAGCTATCCAGATGGCCCTAGACATTGCTGAACGAGAAAAGTGGCCAATACTCTATCTTTATACTGACTCATGGATGGTGGCAAATGCTCTGTGGGGATGGTTAAAACAATGGAAGCAGAGCAACTGGCAGCGCAAGGGTAAACCCATTTGGGCTGCTGAATTATGGCAAGATATTGCTGACCGGCTAGAGAAACTAGTCGTGAAAGTACGCCATGTAGATGCCCACGTACCTATGAGTCGAGCCACTGAGGAACATCGGAACAATCAGCAAGTGGACCGAGCAGCTAAGATTTTCTAGACAGATTTAGACTGGGAACATAAAGGTGAATTGTTCTTAGCTCGATGGGCCCATGACACTTCAGGTCATCAAGGAAGAGATGCAACGTACAAATGGGCTCGTGACCGAGGGGTGGATTTAACCATGGACGCTATTGCACAGGTTATCCACGATTGTGAAACATGCGCCGAAATCAAGCAAGCTAAAAGGTTAAAACCTTTGTGGCACGGAGGTCGGTGGTTGAAATATAAGTATGGAGAGGCTTGGCAAATCGACTATATCACACTCCCTCAAACCCGCCAGGGTAAGCGTTACGTGCTTACAATGGTGGAAGGAAGCACCGGATGGTTGGAAACCTATGCCGTGCCCCATGCCACTGCCCGGAATACCATCCTGGGCCTTGAAAAGCAAATCTTGTGGCGACATGGTACTCCAGAAAGAATTGAGTCTGACAATGGAACTCATTTCAAAAACAATCTTATAAGTAGCTGGGCAAAAGAACATGGTATTGAGTGGATATATCATATTCCCTATCATGCACCAGCTTCTGGAAAAATTGAACGATACAATGGATTGTTAAAAACTACCCTAAAAGCGATGGGTGGTGGATCCTTTAAAAATTGGGACAAGCATTTAGCTCACGCTACCTGGTTAGTTAATACCAGGGGATACATCAATCGAGGTGGTCCTGCTCAACCAGACCTTTTACATAATGTAGAAGGGGATAAAGTCCCCGTGGTGCATGAAAGGAATATGCTAGGGAAAACTGTATGGGTTTTTCCTGCCTCGGGCAAAGGCAAACCCATTTGTGGGACTGTTTTTGCTCAAGGACCTGGATGTACTTGGTGGGTGATGCTGAAGAATGGAGAAGTTCAATGTGTACCTCAAGGGAATTTGACCCTGGGTGAGAATACTTAATTCCGAGTATGATGTTAGTTGTTTATAATACTAACAGTGTTCTATAAGTGTTTTTCAGGATGAAACCTAGCCGGATTGATCAAGTGGCGTCTAGTAAAACTTCTCCGAGATGGACATGTTACCCATGGGCACGAACCACAATGAATTTCACACTGTCTTTCCTACCCTGAGAACCTGATCTGCTGTGAAATGGACTTAAGCTTTTGTATATAGAGATAAATTATAACTGAGTGATTTACATATATCTATCTATATATGTATGTGTGTATAGATTTTATACATGATAGTAGTTGTAATCTAAGCATGATGCAAATGGTATGGAATAAGGGGTGGAATGTCCCGGTTTGAAGTAAAACTGAACCAATTTTCTGTTCTGTAACTTTACATCCTAGCTAGGCCTCCTCTAACTCTCTGAAATTAACAGCATATTGTGGAGAAAACTGCTCGTTCTCAGAATGATAAGACCAATGTTTCTGCTCCATGCCAAGGAATGGTATGCAGGGAGGCCCTTGCTTATACTTATTGCTATAACAACCAAGGTCAGCCAATTTCGTTATTTGCCCCCTTAGAGGGTCGGAAACGGAAAAAACGTAGAGGGGTCACATCAGTGGGGAGGAGCGGACAGGACAGGTGACCCAAACCTGACCAACAGGGGTATTCCATCCCATCTGCCCCATGCTCAGTATAAAGGCTGAGGGATCAAAGGGTCAGCCCTCTTCCTGCGATGGCCGACGTCCAGAGAGGACTCTGTCTGTTCATCTGCCTTTGATCCCGAGCCGTGTGTTCCTGACTCCAGAGCTGGAATCCAGTTCCCATTCGTCACTGAGTCCAGTCTGGGACTTCCCCAGTGCCTGCCGGTGACGTGACTGTCATCCTGGGAGCTTGATATGGTTTTGTATATATTGCATCTATTTCATTATTTTCTTCTTTATTTCTATTTTAATATTAATTCTTCATTAAAGTAGTTTAGTTCATTCTAAACTTCTGAATCTCCTTATCTCTTTCTCCTCCTCTCTCCTCTTTTAGGGGGGGGAAGGGGGGGGAAGGGCCATCTGTCGGTCCGGTTTTGGTAAATTCAGCCGAAACCACGACAGAAGCGTGTAGATGTGGCAATTAAGGGCATGCTCTAGTGCCCGAGATTGTTGGGTTGGGTTTTTTTGTTTGTTTGTTTTTGTTTTGCTTTGGTTTGGTTTGGTTGGGTTTTTTTGTGTGAGTATGGTTGGACTCGATGATCTCAAAGGTCCCTTCCAACCATGAAGTTTCTGTGATTCTGTGAGTCACAAGGTTCAGAAAGGACTCCCTTGCTTTCTAAAGTCCTTCTCAGAGAGGAGTGGCTGGATCCAATCCTAGTCCCAGACTTGGTCAACGGTTTATGCCTAAAGGATTATTTATGCACAATCAACCAGGTGGCTCAAGACAGAGCAGAACGCACATGTGCAAAGACACACTCCTCTTTCACAAATTGCAGACTGGGCACCTGATACATTTTGTCTAAGAGTGATAAATGCTCCAAGTTTGGAGGGGGGAGGAGGTTAGCTAAGGACTAAAAACTGAAAAATCTTTTCACAGAATCACAGAATGATATGAGATTGGAAGGGACCTCTGGAGATCATCTAGTCCAACCCCCCTGCCAAAGCAGGTCCATCTAGAGCAGGTTGCACAGGAACGTGTCCAGGAGGGTTCTGAATGTCTCCAAAGATGTAGACTCCACCACATCTCTGGGCAGCCTGTTCCAGTGCCCTGCCACCCTCAAAGTAAAGAAGTTCCTCCTCATGTTTAGATGGAACTTCTTATGTTCAAGTTTGTGATGGTTACCTCTTGCCCTGTCACTGGGCACCACTGAAAAAAGACTGGCCCTATCCTCTTGACACCCACCCTTTAAGTATTTAAAGGCATTGATCAGATCCCCCCCTCAGTCTTCTCTTCTCTTCTCTTCTCTTCTCTTCTCTTCTCTTCTCTTCTCTTCTCTTCTCTTCTCTTCTCTTCTCTTCTCTTCTCTTCTCTTCTCTTCTCTTCTCCAGAAGAAAAGTCCCTCAGCCTTTCCTCATAAGAGAGATGTTTGACGCCCCTAATCATCTTTGTAGCCCTTTGCTGCACCCTCTCCAGCAGTTCCCTGTCCTTCTTGAACTGGGGAGCCCAGAACTGGACACAGTACTCCAGATGGGGCCTCCCCAGTGCAGAGTAGAGGGGGAGGATAACCTCCCTCGACCTGCTGGTCACAGTCTTCCTGATGCACCCCAGGATGCCATTGGCCTTCTTGGCTACAAGGGCATATTGCTGATTCATGGTCATCCTGTTGTCCACCAGGACTCCCAGGTCTTTCTCCTCAGAGGTGCTCTCCAGCAGGTCAGCCCCCAACCTGTATTGGTGCAGGGGGTTATTCCTCTCTAGGTGCAGCACCCTACACTTGCCCTTGTTGAATTTCATCAGGTTCCTCTCTGCCCAACTCTCCAGCCTGTCCAGGTCTCACTGTATGGTGGCACAGCCTTCTGGTATGTCCACCACCCCTCCCAGTTTTGTGTCATCAGCAAAATTGCTGAGGGTACATTCCATCCCTTCATCCAGGTCATTGATGAATATATTGAAGAGGACTGGACCCAGTACTGACCCCTGGGGAACACCACTTGTTACGGACCTCCAACTAGATTCTGTGCCCCTAATAACAACCCTCTGAGCTCTGTCTTTCAACCAGTTTTCAATCCACCTCACTGTCCATTCATCTAAACCCACACTTCCTAAGCTTATCTATGAGGATGCTGTGGGACACTGTGTCAAAAGCCTTGCTGAAGTCAAGGTAGACAACATCCACCGCCCTCCCCTCATCTATCCATCCAGTCATGTCATCCTAGAAGGCTATCAGGTTAGTCAGACATGACTTCCCCTTGGTGAATCCGTGTTGACTACTTCTGATAGCTTTCTTTTCCTCCATATGCTTTGAGATGACGCCCAGAACGAGCTGTTCCATCATCTTTCCAGGGACAGAGGTGAGGCTGACCAGCCTGAAGTTTCCCAGGTCCTCCTTCTTGCCCTTTTTGAAGACTGGGATGACATTGGCTTTCCTCCAGTCCTCAGGCACCTCGTCTGTTCTCCAGGACCTTTCAAAGAGGACAGAGAGGAGCCCAGCAATGACTTCTGCCAGCTCCCTTAGCTCCACGGGTGCATCCCATTAGGGCCCATCGACTTGCTGGTATCCAGTTTACTTAACTGTTCTCTGACTTGATCTTCCTCAACTAAGGGGAAGTCTTCCTTCATCCAGACTTTCTCTGTTTCCTCCCAAGTCTGGGAATCCTGAGGGTTGGCCTGAGCAGTAAAGACTGAAGCAAAGAAGGCGTTCAGCAACTCTGCCTTCTCTGCATCCTCTGTTACAATGGCACCCATCTCATTCAACAGCGGGCCTACATTTTCTCTAGTTTTCCTTTTGCCTTCAATATACTTGAAAAAACCCTTCTTGTTGACTTTGACATCCCTTGCCAGGCTTAATTCCAAGGAGGCCTTGGCTTTCCTTGTTTCATCCCCACATGCTCTAACGGCATTCTTGTAATCTTCCCAAGTGGCCAGTCCCTTCTTCCATGCACTGTAAACTTCCTTCTTCCACTTGAGTTTTTTCAGAAACTCCCTGCTCAACCACGCAGGTCTCCTGCTTCCCTTGCCTGACTTTTTGCTCTTAGGGATGCACCGATCCTGAGCTTGGAGAAAGTGGTATTTGAATATCGACCAGCTCTCTTGACCCTCCTACCTTCCAGAGCTCTAACCCATGGGATTTCTCCAAGCAGTTTCTTGAAGAGGTTGAAGTTAGCCTGTGGGGGACTGCGGCGGGTCCGTGGAACCCTTGATTGTGGGAATGGAGTCAGGAGTTGACCTTGCAGAGATTAAAGTATATCCTTGAGAAAGAAGGGAATAGAAAACATCCTGAGAAGTAAAACAACTTTTAGGTACCAGCTGGGGACTGACAAGATAAGGAGTAGTTTTGATATTTTGCAAGAGACAACCAATGATATATTGTTATAACAATATGTAACCAATAGTAAAAGAACACATGTTAAGAAAGAATATATAAGAAAATACGTGTGCTAATAAAGGTGGACTGTTACTGCTTGAACTGCTGAAGATTGCTGTCCGTGTCGTTTGTCCGTCTCAACAACAATGACATCTGGTGACCCCGACGTGATTCTGCATAGGAAAAAAGACGGCTGGAGCTAGCCGTGGAGACGGAGCCCAGTATAGCTGAGAGCGGCGGGGAGAGCTGCTGATTGATCCGGATCGTGAATAAGACACCTGGAGAGGTGAGCTACTGGGAACATGGGAGGGAACTTGTCCAAAGAAGAGGGTATCATACTCTCTATGTGGTAGTTGCTTTTGAAACGGCGAGGCGTGGAACTCCCCGAGTTGACTTTACGGAAAATGCTGCTCTGGGGCAAAAGACAAGGCATTGAAGTTACCACTGTCACAGCGTTTAGTGTATCACAATGGAAGGACTTGGGTGATAAACTGTTTGATGGTGCTACAAGAGGCTCCAAAGAAGCGACTGAACTACTAACAACGTGGCACTTGCTACTAGAGACTTTGAAAGGGTTTAAAGAGCAGAGGGAACAAGCGGAGACGGTGGGAAAAAATGAGTCGCCTGAACCTTTCGGGCCAGACTTAAAAGGAGGGGCGGAGCCATCTGCGGTCCCAAAACCCCCGGTCCTAAAACCCCCTGTTACCAAGAAAGAAGATGGGGGGGTGCTGATGGGGGGGGGGGCGCGGCTTTCCAAAGGACAAAAGTATAAGTATGTGCTGCCCCGAGAACAGATAGAAGCGGCAAGAGACTCGCATAAACAAGCGGCAGATTCGGGATATGTGTGGCCGCAGGAGGGACTCCCTGTATCTAAGTCAGGAGAGTGTGCGCAACCCTCTGCTCCACCAGTGCCTATTGCGGAAGAGCAAAAGGCGCGGCTGTCGCTTAACCCCTTTTTTGTATCCACCTCTGCCAGAGGATTCAGACGTTAATGTTGATCAGGATGATCCTCTGACAGGGCAAAATGAGCTTGAGGAGGTAGTCCCTGAGAATCCGGGTCCCCCTTTGCACACCCCTGCGCCAGTAAAACGTTCCGAGCAAGGGGGGGCAGAGTGTAGACCAAAATACCCAATAGACCAGTACTTGGGATTTACCTCCAGCCTCGATTACGGTTAGACCACGAAATCCTGTGCGATTCTGGAAAAAGGTCAAAGCTAAAGCTATGGAGTTGGGCGACTGGGATTTATCAGAGAATATATCCGTTCCCCTCACCACTGATGAACCTTTGAATGTTGAGACTGCTGGGCCTGCAGCATTTCCTGTGGTGTATCGTGACCCAGCTGCAGGGGAGCCTCATGAGCATGCTACTTATTCCTGGAAGGTGATTCAGGATTTACAAAAGGCCACCGCCCAGTATGGCCCCAACTCCCCTGCAGTAATGCAACTGATACGATTATTGACAATGGAAGCCATGACCCCTTATGATATTACTCATATTGCTCAGATCATTTTTCAACCTGTGCAGCTTGCAGTGTTTCGAAATATTTGGCAGCAAAGGGCTGAGGCTCAGGCCGTAGCAAATCTGCAGTTTCCACAGGGTGATCCTCGCTATGGCAATGGTGCTGATGTTTTAATGGGTGCTGGGCAATTCAATAACCCACAGCATCAAGCGCAGTGGCCCCCCTTGGTGCTTGAACAAGTAAAAAATATAGGCATCGAGGCGATAATTCGCACAGCAGAATTGGCAGAACCAAAACAAAAATATACCACCATTAAACAAGGCACTCGAGAACCATTTCTCTCCTTTGTTGAAAAGTTACAAGCTGCTGTTGAACGTCAAGTGTTTGATGCGCGCCTCCGTGAAATGCTAGTGAAACAATTGGCTCGTGACAATGCTAATGCGGACTGTCAAAAAATAATTGAGGCATTACCAGGAGACCCAACCTTAGAGGCAATGATTACTGCTTGTGCCAAGGTTGGATCTGTGGAGCATAAAATGACTGCACTCGCTGCCGCAATGGCAGCCATGCGAGTACAGGGCCAAAAATGCTATGGCTGTGGTCAAACAGGTCATGTAAAAGCTGAATGCCCCAAGAAAAAAAGCGGGAGGAACTGGCTCGGGAAAAGTCAATACGGCAGGGGACACAGCAGAAATGAATTGCTATAGGCGTGGAAGGGTTGGACATGTTGCTAAGCAATGTCACTCTAAATATCACCTTAATGGTCAACCATTACAGCTGGGAAACGGCAAGAAGAGCGCGAAGGGGTGCGTGCAGACACAAATGCCCCATACGCAAATGCCCTACAATCCTGGCAACCCATTTCTAGGGTCAGTGCAGACGCAACCCTCTGTGACAAGCTATCAGGGAAAACCAGTGGATCAGCCGGGATGGATGTATCCACCGCCCACACAGTGACTATAACAACTCAAGGGGTGCACAAAGTGCCCTTAGATGCCTGGGGACCAATTGGTAGGGGACTGAGTGCTTTACTAATAGGAAGATCAAGTACCACCCTACAGGGAGTCATGGTGCATGTGGGAATTATTGACGCCGATTTTACAGGACAAATTTGTGCTATGGTATCAACAGCAACCCCACCGGTAACAATAGAAAAAGGAACACGCTTAGCTCAACTTGTGCCATTTATGAGTTGTGTCCCCAGGACTGAACAGGTTGTTCGCTGTGATGGTGGATTTGGATCAACAGGAAAACCACTTGTTTTCTGGACTCAGACAGTGTCGGAGAAACGGCCGCAAATGATCTGTACACTCATGATGAACAGCGTTACCCCCGATCAGGTGAAACTGACTGGGTTACTCGATACAGGGGCGGATGTGACTATCATCTCACTGCGCGAATGGCCGAATACTTGGCCTTTGGCCTCAAACACCTTGGGGGTGGCAGGACTTGGAGGAGTTGCAAATAGCTTAATATCAGCCAAACCGATTACGATTGTTAATCCTGAAGGTCAAAGGGCTACGGTGAGACCTTATGTGACCTCGGCCCCATTAAATTTGTGGGGAAGGGATTGTTTAGGACAATGGGGAGTACGGATAACAATGGATTTTCAGTAAGGGTCACTGTATTGCAGGGCATTTCTCGACCCACTCTGGCATTAAGATGGTTAACTGAAAGACCGGTGTGGGTCGATCAGTGGCCCCTCAGTCAAGAAAAACTCACTGCCCTGCAGTCTCTTGTAGCAGAACAACTAGCTGCAGGACACATAGAGGTCTCACACAGCCCTTGGAATATCCCTGTGTTTGTTATAAAGAAAAAATCTGGAAAATGGAGATTGTTACATGATCTGAGGAAGATTATTGAGGTTATAGCAACCATGGGAGCTTTACAACCTGGATTACCCTCTCCCACCATGATTCCGATGCAATGGGAAATTGTTGTAATGGACTTGAAAGATTGTTTCTTTACGATTCCTTTAGCAGATCAAGATATGGAGAAATTTGCCTTTACTGTACCATCCGTAAACAATATGGAACCTGCAAAAAGATATCATTGGAAGGTGTTACCGCAAGGTATGAAAAACTCACCCACAATTTGCCAGTGGTTCGTGGCAAAGGCATTGAGTCCAGTACGTGCTTTGTTCCCATCAGGTTATTGCTATCATTATATGGATGACATTCTGTTAGCTGCAGCAACTCCACAGGAGTTAATTGAGATGGAGAACAAAACACGGGAATCTCTGTGCCAATATGGACTGATTGTTGCGCCTGAAAAGGTGCAACGGCAGCAACCATGGCTCTATTTAGGTATGAAAGTCTTAACTCAAATGGTGATGCCACAACCCATACAATTGCAAGTGGAAGTGAAAACATTAAATGACGTGCAAAAATTAGCAGGGATGATTAATTGGATTCGACCCTGCGTGGGGATTCCTTCTTCTAAATTGCAACTGCTATTTGAACTACTGCAAGGAGACACAGATATTTCTGCCCCACGCACCTTGACGGTAGGTGCACAAAAAGCAATTGCAGACATTGAGCGAGCAATTAGTAGCAAACACGTATGGAGAATTGAACTGACAGTGCCTGTCCAGGCAATCATTTTGATTGATCAGTTGGTACCCTTTGCCATGATTGCACAATGGCATGAGAAGTGGGATGATTCTCTACATGTTTTGGAATGGGTTTTCTTGCCAAATAAAACAAAAAAGACAGCCCCTGGCCTTTTTGAGCTGGTGGCTCAAGTAATTATAAAAATCAGGACACGCTGTATGGAATTAATGGCGAGAGACCCGGAAAAAATTGTACTCCCAGTGCAGAGTGATTATTTTGAATGGTGCCTGGCCAACAGCTCTGCCTTACAAGCAGCCATGATGAACTATACAGGGCAAATAAGTTATCATTTGCCCTCAAATCCATTGGTCAAACTAGGAAGTCAGGTGAGATTTGGTCAGAAACAATTGAGTCAATTGGATCCAGTAGAGGGACCCACGGTGTTTACGGATGGATCAGGGAAAACAGGAAAAGCGGCCATCGTTTGGAAAGATGGACCACAATGGCGGCATAAAATCGAACATCAAGAAGGCTCACCACAAGTGGTCGAACTTAGAGTGATGGCCATGGTGTTTCAAAACTTCCCTGGCCCAGTAAACATCATAACGGATTCTGCTTATGTGGCTGGACTGGTACAACGATTGGATAAAGCTGTGTTAGGGCATGTGTCTAATGAAACGCTGTTTGGGGTTCTGAAGCTATTATGGTTGGAAATTCAGAAACGTCACTATGAATATTATGTCATGCATATTAGAAGTCACACTACGTTACCGGGTTTTATAGTGGAAGGAAATGCAAAAGCAGATGCTTTGGTGTCCGCAGTGGCATTAGGACCTGTTCCCGATATTAAACAACAGGCAATAGCTTCACATCGCTTTTATCATCAGGGCTATCGGGCCCTGAAACGCCAATTTCATATTTCCAATTCTGAGGCGCGTGCCATTGTTGCTGCATGCCCTGATTGTCAGGGCCATCATGTCCCTATTTACTATGGCACCAACCCTCACGGCCTCCGTGCCTTGCAGATCTGGCAGACCGATGTTACGCACGTACCCGAATTTGGGCGTCTGAAATACGTGCATGTCTCTATAGATACTTTTTCATCAGCTCTTGTTGCCACTGCTCATACTGGGGAATCTGCACGTGATGTCATCCGCCATTGGCAGTGTGCATTTTCCATTTTAGGTGTTCCCCAACAAGTTAAGACAGACAATGGCCCGGCTTACGTGTCTCAGAAAGTCGCATTATTTTTGCAGCTTTGGGGGATATCCCATGTTACTGGAATTCCCCATTCTCCCACAGGACAAAGCATTGTAGAATGAGCCCACGGTACACTCAAGCGCTTCCTCCAAAAACAAAAAGGGGGAATGCTGGGTGAACCACCTGATGCACGATTGGCTAAAGCTACATATGTTTTAAATTTTTTACAGGTTTCTGATGATTCTCCGACCCCAACACCACCCATCCTTCACCATTTCAATTCCCTGGTAACTCAGGAGGGGGTAGGTCCAGGGGCAAAGGTGTTAGTGCAGGATCTATGTACGGGTCAATGGATGGGTCCGTATGATCTATTAACCAGGGGAAGAGGTTATGCTTGTGTTTCCACAGATCACGGGCCGCAATGGATGCCTGCACGGAATGTGAAGCCTGTGTTATCTTCCTCATGATGTGTGCCGTAGTCAACGCATTTTGGGTGCCAACACAGACAAGGACCAACGTATGGATCACTCTAGCCAACATGACTGGCCAAGATTCCATATGTCTGGCCACTGCATCACCAGAGAATCCGTTTACTACATGTCTCGTTGGTGTTCCAGTGGACAAGTGGCCGGTACCACATGAAGCACGGGCAACTTTTCAGAACGAGTCGTTGGTTAATACATGGGACGCATGGGTGCCTTATTTGCCTAAAGTGCCTTTGGAACCTCAAGAGCTTGAACTTTTGGGGTCTATAAAAATGGACTATTGTTTGTATTTTAATTATACAGGAAAGAATCAATCCTTAGCATGGGTGGTAAATTCAAGTATGTCAATTTACAGAAATTCAAGTGTATGGTGTAACTTTACCTCCCCAAATATTTCTCGATCCTCAAATGTCCCTTTGGCTCTACCCCCGGGGATATTCCTGATATGTGGAGATCGAGCCTGGGGAGCCATACCTTCTCACATAAAAGGAGGACCATGCAGTTTGGGACGCTTAACATTGTTAACTCCTAATATGTCCATGATTTACCAACATCGCTATTATAAAAAAGCTAAGAGGAGCCTCCATGCTTACAATGAAGACTGTGATGACCAAGTCACTTTTTGGAATAAAGGTGAAATATGGGCAGCCTCCATGTTTGTACCAGGAGCAGCTGCTGCCAAAGCGTTAAGTACCTTGAATAAGTTAGGATGCTGGCTAGCAAAGCAAACGAATGCAACCTCTGTGGCATTAAGCAACTTACTATTAGATGTAGACTCAGTTAGGCATGCTACGCTACAAAATAGAGCGGCGATAGATTTTTTGTTATTAGCTCAAGGACATGGATGCGAGGATATTGATGGAATGTGTTGCATGAACTTGTCAGGTCACTCTGAATCAATTCATAAAAGCATACAGTTGTTGAAGGAAGGAGTACAAAAGCTGCAAGTTGACAATGGATGGGATTGGTTGAACAGATTGTTTAGTGAATGGGGACTTTCGGGATGGTTGTTGTCGGTAGTAAGAACAGGATTAGTTATTTTACTGATTGTTGTAGTTGTGCTATTAATGTTGCCATGTGTCATCTCCTTGCTGCAAAGGGCCCTGCAGCGGACGATGAGGGCGATATTTTTGGCCCAAATACAAAAAGGGGGAATTGTGGGGGACTGCGGCGGCTCCGTGGAACCCTTGATTGTGGGAATGGAGTCAGGAGTTGACCTTGCAGAGATTAAAGTATATCCTTGAGAAAGAAGGGAATAGAAAACATCCTGAGAAGTAAAACAACTTTTAGGTACCAGCTGGGGACTGACAAGATAAGGAGTAGTTTTGATATTTTGCAAGAGACAACCAATGATATATTGTTATGACAATATGTAACCAGTAGTAAAAGAACACGTGTTAAGAAAGAATATATAAGAATATACGTGTGCTAATAAAGGGTAGACTGTTACTGCTTGAACTTCTGAAGATTGCTGTCCGTGTCGTTTGTCCGTCTCAACAACAACGACATTAGCCCTCCTGAAATCCAAGGTTTCAGTCCTATTTGTTGTTTTGCGCATACTACCCATGATCCTGAACTCTATCTTTTCATGGTCACTGCAGCCGAGGCTGCCCCCAGCCTTAATGTCCTCCATCAGTCCCTCTTTGTTTGTCAGTACTAGGTCCAGTAGTGCCTCTCACCTTGTTGGCTCCTCCACCACCTGAGTCAAGAAGTTATCATCAATACATTGAAGGAACCTTGATTCGGAGAATGAATGGTTAAAGGTCGTTAGTGTAGATTTAGTACAGCTTGGCAAAGAACAGAGCTTGGAGCCCAGGAGGCCAGCATTCCAAGATAAGGAACTGGCCTTGTGTATAAGATAGCAGGAACAGCCTGCATGCTAAGGAGGAATCCAATTGTCTGGGTAAAGTGTCCATCTGGTCGGGACCAGTTTCGCGGTTTGGGGTCCAGCCAGCCCAGCATTCTAAGCCAAAGGTAAAAGTACCTGGTGAAGAAGACTATGAGCCTTCCTCCAGAAGACCCCGGCCCACGACCACTGGGTGACAGTATGCATGCGGCAAGGGGAGGAGACTTATGATAATGAGTTCCTAGAAATAATTAGAATAGTAACGCCTTTTCTTAGAATTAATTATAATAACCCAGCCCACATTAATGAATATGTATGCTTTTTATCATAAATAGATGCTTGTTTTACGAGCCAGTGTGCAAGTTAGGAGGAGAAATCCCCCTTGCACCCGGCGCCGCAATAAACATACCTGCTTTATAACTCTATTCGAGTTGTAGGGTTTGTTTCCGCGCATCAACCTCCTGGACTGTACATGCATTGCTGTGTACCCTTCCCAGCACAGGTACGGGTTAGGGGCTGACCTGCTGGAAAGCAGCTCTGTAGGGAGAGACCTTGGCATTCTGGTGGACAAAAAGTCATCCATGAGCTAGCAATGTGCCCTTGTGGCCAAGAAGGCAAATGGTCTCCTGGCGTGCATTAAAAAGAGCGTGGCCAGCAGGTCGAGGGAGGTCATCCTCCCCCTCTACTCTGCCCCGGTGAGGCCCCATCTGGAGTACTGTGTCCAGTTCTGGGCCCCCAGATCAAGAAAGACAGGGAACTACTGGAAAGAGTCCATCGGAGAGCTACAAAGATGATCAAGGGAGGAATGGAGCACCTCTCTGATGAGGAAAAGCTGAGAGACCTGGGTCTGTTTAGCCTGGAGAAGAGAAGACTGAGAGGGGATCTCATCAATGCTTAGAAATATCTAAAGGGCGGATGTCAAGAGGATGGGGTCAGGATCTTCTCAGTGGTGCCTGGTGACAGGACAAGGGGCAATGGATACAATCAGGAACACAGGAAATTCCATCTGTACTTGAGGAAAAACTTCTTTACTTTTAGGGTGGCAGAGCACTGGAACAGGCTGCCCAGAGAGGTTGTAGAGTCTCCTTTTCTGGAGATATTCAAAACCTGCCTGTCCAGCCTGCTCTAGGTGATCCTGCTTTGGCAGGGGGGTTGGACTAGATGATATCTGAATGTCCCTTCCAACTCCTACCATTCTGTGATTCACCAGGACACCTCTGCAGATGCCAATTTTCCCTGACCACAAGCCACATCAAATCAGAACATTTGTATCATCCCATCTTTGTGACAGTAAAATAAGAATCAGCTTAAAGCTAAAAAATGAACACATTTACTCTTTCCATTTCACTCACCAAAGGCAGAGACATTTTCTTTATATGTCAGGAGGTAAATTAATTAAGCTACTATGCAACAGCATCTAGAAACTCTTATTTCCTCTTCAAAGTCTTGTTAACTGAATGCTCAAAATACCACAGTGGGAAGTGTGGCCTAAATGCCTCCCATAAAGTGAAATCCAATTATGCTGTTTGATGCATAAGGTTATGAAAAGAAAATTATGATTGTTGATAAATGTGTAGAAATAGATCCTGACATTTAGATACAGTTTAGTGTTGATTAGCAGAAAGCCTACTGGTAGCTATTGATTATGAAATTTTTATAGTATGACTATTATTCTTGACTGTTGGAGTTTACTACTGAGGAGTTTTAGTCAGTTCATCCCAATATTCACCGGGATGATTTTAGCTAATTTCATTAAATTATGTGTATGTCAGCTGGCTAAATTTTCATTATTTATTTGTCTGTTGCTTTTTACACTTTAGCCTTCTCTTGTTCTTGTCTGTAATTCCTTGTCATTTTCCCATGTAGCCCTATATCTCAGTCACCAACTATGGGGTTTTGGACCAAACACTTAAATCACAGGTTCCCTCTACTTATTAGGTGTCCATATGTCATGGGGGCAGGGGTGGGTGGATGGGACAGATGGGTATATGGAAGGAGAGAGGGTGGCAGGGAGCTGTCACTTGAAGTATGTGTTGTAATCAGTTATCATCCAGGACTTGTGTATGACATGATTTTCAGAAAATGTAGATACCTAAAACCTCTCTGACGCCTATCAGTTTGCATATGACCCAGAATGTGACAGAGGAGCAGCACAGTAGCACTGGTAGATGCTCTTGTTGATGATTAAAAATTCAGTATACATACCAACGTTAGCTACATCAACTATGATTTATACCTGGCACCTGCTCTGAGGATCACTAATTTAGTTGATAATAAACAAGCCTTAAGTGAAAGTCATTTGTCCTTGCTACAGGGACCAGAATGCAATTTTTCCCCCATCCCAGCTGCATCCCCTAACCATTAGGCAGCAGAGTCTCTGAGCAGGACTCTCTCAAGCCCAATATGTTGTGATTTGATGGGGTGTGGGGCTCCATATTTATAATGATTCAACAGAGAGGTTGTGAAGTACTGTATGCCAGTATAACTTATAGTTTTAAGTGAAGATATGCCCAGGCAGAACTTCTGGCAGCCCTATGAATGGAAACCAGGATATATTAGACCACTGAGCAAAGACTCTTCTACCCAACTGAATAAGAAGGGACAGCAGTAACAGGTCCACCACTGGTGCAGGGTCCAGTTTTAAAGATACAGGCTTTGTACTAGAGCTCTTGGAGTATAGTTTTAGGAAGCAAATTTGGCTCATGAGTTAGCAGGGCTGATTGAAATAGCTTTAAACTAGGTTTGAAGGGGGAAAGGGGTAGAATCAGGCTTGCTAGTGATAAACTATGGGACAGCATGACAATGTTTGAGGGACAGCGTGCTAGTGAGGGCTTTCATTCTGCTCCACATCGTACTGAGCACACTGGAGCACATCTGAAAAGTTTGTACACCAATTCACGTGGTATGAGGAATAAACAAGAGGAACTAGAAGCTTTGGCTCAGCCCCAGAGCTATGACATCATTGGCATAAGTAAGTCTTGGTGGGAAGAGTCCTGTGACTGGAGTGCTGTGAGGGATGGTTATAGGCTCTTCAGGAGAGACAGGCAGGACAGGCGAGGCCCTCCCAGAGGAGGGACAGGAAGATGATCAGAGGGCTGTCTCCTATGAAGACAGGCTGAGAGAGTTGGGGTTGTTCAGCCTGGAGAAGGCTCCAGGGAGACCTTATTGCGGTCTTTCAGTACTTAAAGGGGGCCTACAGGAGGGATGGGGAGGGACTCTTTACACAGAATCACAGAATCACAGAATGATATGGGGTTGGAAGGGACCTCTGGAGATCATCTAGTCCAACCCCCCTGCCAAAGCAGGTCCACCTAGAGCAGGTTGCACAGGAACATGTCCAGGCGAGTTTTGAATGTCTCCAAAGACAGAGACTCCACCACCTCCCTGGGCAGCCTATTCCAATGCTCTGCCACCCTCAAAGTAAAGAAGTTCCTCCTCATGTTTAGATGGAACTTCTTACGTTCAAGTTTGTGCCCAATTCCTCTTGTCCCGAAGAGGTCCCTCCTTTATCAGGGAGTGGAGTGATAGGACGAGGGGTAATGGTTTTAAATTGAAAGAGGGGAGATTTAGATTAGATATTAGGAAGAAATTCTTTACTGTGAGGATGGTGAGACACTGGAACAGGTTTCCCAGAGAGGTTGTGGATGCCCCATCCCTGGAGGTGTTCAAGGCCAGGCCGGATGGGGCTTTGAGCAACCTGGTCTAGTGGGAGTTGTCCCTGCCCATGGCAGGGGGGGTTGGAACTTGATGATCTTTAAAGTCCCTTCCAACTCAAACCATTCTATGATTCTGTTCTATGATAACGAAAGGCTCGTGGGTTGAGATCACTCACCAATCAACAGACTTGACTTGGGGAAAATTAATTGAATTTATTACCAATCAAATCAGAGTAGGGTAATGAGAAATAAAAACTAAGTCTTAAAACACCTTCCCCTCACCCCTCCATTCTTCCCGGGCTCAACTTCACTCCTGATTTCTCTACCTTCTTCCCCCAAATGGTGTAGGGGGATGGGGAATGGGGGTTGCAGTCAGTTCATCACATGCTTGTCTCTGTCGCTCCTTCCTCCTCAGGGGGAGGACTCCTCACACTCTTCTTCTGCTCCAGCATGGGGTCCCTCCCACGGGAGACAGTCCTCCACAAACTGCTCCAGTGTCGGTCCTTTCCATGGGGTGCAGTCCTTCAGGAACAGACAGCTCCAGTGTGGATCCCTCATGGGGTCATAAGTCCTGCCAGCAAACCTGTTACAGCATGGGCTCCTCTTTCCAATGGGTTCACAGGTCCTGCCAGGAGTCTGATCCAGCACGGGCTTCACATGGGATCACAGCCTCCTTCGAGTGCATCCACCTGCTCCAACATGGGGTCCTCCATGGGCTGCAGGTGGATATCTGCTCCACCATGGGCCTCCACAGGCTGCAGAGGGACAGCCTGCCTCACCGTGGTTTTCACCATGGGCTGCAGGGGAATCTCTGCTCTGGTGCCTGGAGCGCCTCCTCCCCCTCCTTCTTCACTGACCTTCGTGTCTGCAGAGTTGTTTCTCTCACATATTCTCACTCTTCTCTCCATCTGCTGTTCCACTCCAAAGTTTTTTTCCCCTCTTCTCAAATATTTTATCACAGAGGCACTACCACCACCACTAATTGGCTCAGCCTTGGCCAGCGGTGGGTCCGTCTTGGAGCCAGCTGGCATTGGCTCTATCAGACATAGGGGAAGCTTCTACCACTTTCTTGCAGAAGCCACCCGTGTAGCACCCCCTCCTACCAAAACTTTACCACGTAAACTCAATAGAGGTGATATGAGAAAAATTGTCAGCAGAGCTACTACCCTGGATTTTGGGAGAACAGGCTTTAGGCTATTCAAGGAACCGGTTTGTAAGGTCCCCTGGGAATCTGCTCTGGAGGGTACTGGGGTCCATAAATCATAGAATCATAGAATTGTCTAGGTTGGAAGGGACCTTTAAGATCATCTAGTCCAACCATCAACCTAACTGACAAAAAAAAACATCACTAAACCATGTCACTAGGCACTATGTCAACCTGTCTTTTAAATACCTCCAGGGATGGTACCTCAACCACTTCCCTGGGCAGCCCATTCCAATGCTCAATAACCCTTTCAGTGTAAACATTTTTCCTAATATCCAATCTGAACCTCCCCTGGCACAACTTGAGGCCATTTCCTCTTGTCCTGTCACCTGTTACTTGGGAGAAGAGACCGACCCCCGCCTTGATTGAGGGAATGGAGTCAGGAATTGACCTTGCAGAGATTAAAGTATATCCTTGAGAAAGAAGGGAGTAGAAAACATCCTGAGAAGTAAACAACTTTTAGGTACCAGCTGGAGACTGACAAGATAAGGAGTAGCTTTGATGTTTTGCAAAAGACAACCAATGATATATTGTTATGACAATATGTAACCAATAGTAAAAGAACACGTGTTAAGAAAGAGTATATAAGAAAGTACATGTGGCAATAAAGGTGACTGTTACTGTCTGTTACTGCTTGAACTTCAGAAGAATGCTGTCCATGTTGTTTGTCCGTCTCAACAACGACAGCAGAAGGCCTGCTTGGCTGAACAGGGATGTTTTTCTGGAACTTAAGATGAAAAAGAAAGTGTATGGACTTGGGAAGCAAGGTCAGGCTACATAGGAGGACTACAGAGATGCTATTCGCCACTGTAGGGAGAAAATTTTATGACCAAATCTCAGTTGGAATTGAAGCTGGCCAGTACTGTGGTGGATAATAAAAAAGGTTTTTTTTAACATTTGTTAACAGCAAATGGAAGAATAAAAAACCTCATTATTCCGTTACTTGATGAGGTTGATCACCTCACCAATAGGGATGAAGATAAAGTAGAGGCATTTAATGCTGCCTTCGCCTTTGTCTTCAACACCAGTGATGGACCCTGGGACTACAGGAGCCCTGGGCTGGAGGACTATGACCAAAGGAGTGATAAGCTTCTAGTCGACCTTGAACTTATATGGGATTTGCTACTGCAGCTGAATGCACATAAGTCTATGGGGCCTGATAGGATTCATCCCAGGGTACTGAAAGAGTTGGCTGATGTTATTGCGAGACCTCTTGCAGTTATTTATCAATGGTTTTGGGAATCTGGAGAGGTCCCAGTTGACTAGAAGCTAGCAAATGTTATTTCCATTTTCAAGAAGGGCAAGAAAGAAAACCCTGGTAATAATAGGCCTGTCAGTCTCACTTTGGTGCCTGGTAAAATTATGGAGAAGATTATTCTGGGAGTTATTGAAAAATACCTGAAAGACAATGCAGTCATTGGTCAAAGCCAACATGGGTTCATGAAGGGAAAGTCATGCCTTACTAACTTAATATCCTTTAATGACAAGGTTACCCACCTAGTGGACAAAGGGAAGGCAGTGGATATGGTTGTGTTTGGTTTTTTTTATTTTAGAAAAGCTTTTGATACTGTCTCTCACAATATCCTCCTGGACAAAATGTCCAGCATACAGCTAGACATGTACACAATACAATGGGTAGACAACTGGCTGAAGGGTTGGGCTCAAAGAGTTGTAGTAAATGGGGTAACATCTGGCTGGTGGCCAGTCACTAGTGGTGTTCCCCAGGGCTCAATTTTAGGGCCAGTTCTCTTCAATGCTTTTATCAATGACCTGGACACGGGAGTTGAGTGAACACTGAGTTTGTCAACAATACTAAATTAGGAGGAGCCATTGATTCCCTCAAGGGCAGAGAGGCATTACAGAGAGATTAGAGCACTGGGCAATCACCAATTGTATGACTTTTAACAAGAACAAATGCCAGATTCTGCACCTGGGATGGTGTAATCCTGGATGTACATATAGATTGGGGGAAAAAGAGGCTGCAGACCTGCAGAAAGGGATCTGGGAGTTTTGGTTGATGGTAAGCTCAATACGAGTCAACAGTATGCCCTGGCGGCCAAAAGGGCCAACTGCATCCTGGGGTGCATTAAGCACAGTATAGCTTATAGGTCAAAAGAAGTGATTGTCCCACTATACTCAGCATTGGTGCAGCTTCACCTTGAGTAGTGTGCAGTTTTGGGCTCCACAAATAAGAAGGATATAAAAATATTAGAATGTGTCCAAAGGAGGACAACAAAGATGGTGAAAGGACTAGAGAGCATTACTTATGAGGAGCAGCTGAGGATACTAGGTTTGTTCAGCTTAGAGGAGACTGAGGGGTGACCTAATTGCTGTTTACAAATTTCTCATGAGAGGGAGCAGAGAGGGAGGTGCTGATCTCTTCTCTATGGTATCTGGTGATAGGATGCAAGGGAATGGCTTAAAGCTGTGTCAAGGGAAGTTCAGACTGGATATTAGGAAAAAGTTCTTCACTGAGAGGGTGGTCAAGCACTGGAACAAGCTCCCCAGGGAAGTGGTCGTGGCCCCAAGCCTGTCAGTGTTCAAGAAGTGCTTGGACAACGATCTTAGAGACATGGTTTAACTTTTAGGTTGCCCTGTGTAGAGTCAGGAGTTGCACTCGATGATCCTCATGGGTCCCTTCCAACTCAGGTTATTCTATGATTAATTATGGAGAAATGGCATTGGAAGTCTGACATAGTTCTAGACATTCACATCGGCAAGAATTCAGTACTGGAATTTTTTTCTAGCAAAAACTGAGGCATGCACAGAGAGAGGTTGAAAGATTAAGAATTACGCTCTTCAGTTTGTAGCCACTAAATCTCTGTCCTTATAAGTCTTTTTGTAGTTATTTACCCAGTGTCATACATGAAATCTTTAACTGAGAAGGCAGTGGCTCTTCAAAATCCCAGACAAGTTTATTGAACAGTGACTCCTCTCCTGCTCATGAGTCCACACCTGATAATTCATTTTAGGTCAGTGTTTATCATTTTGCAGTATGCAGCTCTGACTCTGTAATTTGTCTCATAGAGATAAGAGAGTCCATTAGCAAGCTTTTTTGGCTTCTACTTCCAAAATTTCTGAGAAAAAAGATAAGGATGCTAAAGTGGGCTTTCCTGAATTATCTTGCATGGTGATTTCATCCTCTGTATTTTGAGGAGGGGGTATGAGTAAAATTACTAGCAGATACACACTGACCTACCTCCTAAATAGCCAAGTGATAAAAAGAAGAAACAAAAATCTACCTGCTGCTGTAAGAAATGCTTATGCCAGAAAATTAAAAAGTATATTTTATCATTTAGGGTGACCTCCTCATACTAGTCACTTAAAGCAAAATGGTTTAGATATTTGCTTAAAATTTTGGAACTCAATTTTTATCATTTCTTTACTCTGTAAAGGAGCTGTGTGTGGTGGGTTGACCTTGGCTAGCCAACAGGTGCCCACCAAGACACTCTATCACTCCCCCTCCTCGAACATACAACAAAAAGCTCATGGGTTGAGATAAGGACAGGGAGATCACTCACCAATTATTGTCATGGACAAAACAAAATCGACTTGGGGAAATTAATTTAATTTAATGCAAATTAATAAGAGAGTAGGATAGTGAGAAATAAGAACAAATCTAAGAACACCTTCCCTCCACCCCTCCCTTCTTCACAGGCTCAATTTCACTCCTAACTCTTCCACCTCCTCCCCACACCTGGCACAGGGTCATGGTGAATGGGAGTTAGGGTCAGTTCATAACACTTCATCTCCACCACTCCTTCTTCCTCATGCTCATCCCCTCCTCCATCATGGGGTCCCTCCCACAGGAGACAGCCCTTCATGAACTGCTCCAGCATGGGTCCTTTCCATGGGGTGCAGTCCTTCAGAAATGGACTGCTCCAGCATGGATCCCTCATGGGGTCACAGGTCCTGCCAGGAAACCTGCTCCAATGTGGTCTCTCTATGGGCTGCAGCTTCCTTCGGGGCACATCCACCTGCTGCAGTGTGGTGTCCTCAATGGGCTGCAGGGTGGATACGTGCTCCACCGTTAACCTCCATGGGCTGCAGGGGGACAACCTGCTTCACCATGGTCATATCCATGGGCTGCAGGGGAATCCCTGCTCCTGTGCCTGGAGCACCTCCTCCCCCTCCTTCTTCACTGACCTTGGTGTCTGCAGGGCTGTTTCTCTCACATTGTCTCACTCCTCTCTCACAGCTGCTGCAGTGTTTTTTACCCTTTCTTAAACACATTATCGCAGAGGAGCCACCAGCATTTCTGATTGGCTCATCTTTGGTCAGTTTTGGTCCATCTTGGAGCTGGCTGGAACTGTCTCTGTCTGACATGGGGGCAGCTTTTGGTGTTTTCTCACAGAAGCCACCTTTGGAGCCCCTCACCCCCTTAAAACCTCGCTACATAAACCCAATACAGTGTGAAACAGACCTCTAGTGGTTAAACTCTGCATTTCTTCAAATTCTTACTACCCCACAAAGTCCTATGTCTCATATTTTGTTGGGAGTCCTCCATTCAGGATCCTTGCTGAATATTTCAAACTCTAAGAATATCAAGATTTTTAGAAATATAATTCCCCTAGATCCAATGTATGTGGATACAATTGGAGAAAAATTCAAATATAATTTATCAGTTACCCACTGCTGCAAAAATACTCCCGCTTTAACCTATTATGTTTCCATTCAGTCTTTAGGAAACACAGATTTGGAGATGTGGCCCACTCAAAGCTGATTAAGGAAATCTGGAGATGTAGGTAACAATAATTTGATAGCAATAACAAGATTAAATTTGCAATGTAGATCATCTTTCACTGCTCTGCAATGAGCAGTCATCATTCAGGAGATGAAAGCAAATGTGAAACATCTCTCCTGAAAAGGACAATTACTAAAGGAGAGAAGTCCAGAAGTTATACATTCAACTTGACATATACTAGCAAAGATTAGAGATAGTGCAAACTAAATAATCTTGTCTTTATAGGCATGACTTGAAATGGGCAATTGGCTGTAGAAGTTGGTCATTTCAACTCTTCAGAAGAGGAAGACTCATTTGATAATCTGAACCTCACTTCAGGGCATCTGGCTCTGTCCAAGACAATTTGTAACCTTGGGCAAAACTTTAAATCTCTCTGTGCCTTGCCTGGTTCCACATGTGCTAAATGGGATTAATAGAAAGGTTTATGTCATTTTAAATCTCTCCAATTCTTGGATTCTTACTATTGAAGAAAAACTTATTGGCTTTTTTAATTAAAGCCTTCTGACTCACAACTCGAGAGAAAAGCTAGAACTGAATAAACTGTAGAGACTGACATTTAAAAAACCAAAACAATAAAAAGAATTGGCAATTTAAAATAAACCTCAGGATCTTTAAACCAAACTTATGACTTTTTTGTCTGCCTGACTCATGATTTATTTATTGTTTTTATCACTTGAGGTTGATGAGTGTGTAGTAATATTGTTTTTCTCACAGTCTTTGTCGGCCTTTCCTACTTTCAGGATTTGTCATACTTTCAGGATAGGGATAGTCTGTTACCATTTAACCATAGTTTCCCTTGCACTGTGATGCCCTGCTGTTAACTGAGGTCTCCAGGTGCAACCATAATGTGGATGATAATAATGTAGAAAAACTTCAAACCAAGGGAGACAAATAAAACGTGGTTGGTTTGGGGTTTTTTTCCACTATAACAAGGTTATAATTTAATAGTGGCTGCCAAGTTTAGAGCAAGTCTCAGACTTCATTTGCTAAGCCCAGTTTCTCAACTTTTACATAAAAAAAAAAAGCTATCAATCCATAAAATTGTTTTCCTCTGAAAAAACAACTAAACATGCCCTCAGACTGTCTGCTTATTGTCACTGTAATCCCATAATAAAAGGTATTCAGTTTTCAAGTAGAGAAGGGATTTTTTTTATTTTTGCACTTGGCCTTGAAAAATCAATTCAAGTTAAGTCTTCTTTCTTTTTAAGATGATATTTTCAATAGTAATTGGCTTAATTATCTTCTTGTTGCTCCCCTGCAAACCGACTGAAAATAAAAAAATACCAAAACCTCAAGATAATCTATATAACTTCGCAAGTTAAATCCAATTAGGATCATTGGATGCTACCAGCAGCAGTGACTATACCTTGGATCTTTTTTATTTTTGTTTTAGCAAAATGGATGTCCTATCTGGTAAAATAACTGAAACGCTTGCATCATTGGAGAATAAATCTTATGAAGAGCGATTGAAGGAGCTGGGACTGTTTAGTTTGAGGAAGAGGAGACTGAGGGGAGACCTCATCACTCTCTACAACTACTTGAAAGGACATTGTAGAGAGGTTGGTGCTGGTCTCTTCTCACAAGCAAATAGCGATAGAACAAGAGGGAATGGCTTCAAGTTGCAACAGGGTAGGTTTAGACTGGACATTAGGAAGAAATTATTCACAGAAAGAGTGGTCAGACACTGGAATAGGCTGCCCAGGGAGGTGGTTGAGTCACCATCCTTGGATGAGTTTAAGAGTCGTTTAGATGTGGTGTTGGGGGATATGGTGTAGGGGAAAACTTTGTAGAGTGGGGTTGATGGTTGGACTCGATGATCCCAAGGGTCTTTTCCAACCTGAATGATTCTATGATCATGTCAAGCATTTTTCCACCAGTGGGAAATGCTGAACACCAGAGCCCAACAGCTATGTGGTATTTCCCACCTGCCCAAGCTTGATGCACTGAGTGGGGGAGGAGCACTGGCCAGCTGTCCTGTCATCAGGGCTGTCCCCAGGGCCCCCAGGCACTGCCATATAACACAAGGCCTCTGAGCTGCTGTGTGCAGCCTGCACATGACTTACCTAACACCAGGTCTTCTTGCAGCAGTGGTGGTACAAGGCCCCATGCTGCCATAGCTGAAGCCCTTGTAGGGGGCTTGCCACCTAACTTTAATCACCTCCCCCTCTCTTGCAGCATCTCTGCTCCTTCCCTCAGCAGCCTCAGCTACCAGCCTCACCACCTACCAGGGGAAAGGCACTGAAGCTGGCCCTGCACAGAGGAAATCACCTATATAGAGCTCACTCACCCTTGCTATCTCTCCTGTGCCCATGAGGTGGCAACTTTAGGGTTCCCTGCAGGAAGCATCACCCAAAAAAAAAAAAAAAAAAAAAAATCCTGTCACATAAAATTAAAAAGGTGGTCACTTTTTTTCTCCTTGCTTACTGCATTAATGCTATAAGAGAGGGTTAGAGTTTACTTTTTTTTTTTTCTAAATACATTTTTATCATTTTCACCAGTGCTGTACTCCCCCCCATTTGACTCAGGTTGGGCAATTAAGAAAAAGACAAAGAGAGAGACTGTTCTGAGCCTGCAATGATTTCTGTCCATGTGTTAGATCACACATGGATACACAACTTTAAATTACTGATTGCAACAGGACTGTTCAAAATGCCTAAGCATGGATTACACTCCTGCATGTTTCCTAAACGCAGCTTCTTAGCTGACTTTTGAAAATGTATGGAAATCTTTCCATTAGCACTGGGTTTTTCTGTTATAGCCATGACTGGACCAGCTAACCATGTCTCACAGTAAAACAAGACTGAACATATATTTATTGGTCACCACTATTCTGAGTACACCTAAAAACTTTCCAGAACTGCTCTTGCCATCAGTTTCTGAAATGAAATGTGAATTGCATACATTTCTCTCTCATTATTATTAATTTAGCATCTATATACAAAGAGTTTGAAATCTGATAGCTATTGCATACTTGTGCTTAGTACAACGCTTCACAGAACCAGGAGGAAACAGAGAAACAGATTTTCAACGTAGAATTTGCCTGATTTATAAAGCCCTTTGACATTCAGAGAGAGCAATGCCTATAATGAGAATACCTCTGGCAGTCATGTATAGAAAGAATTCTTTTTGAAAGCTGAAAGTTACCAAGAAGCATTGTTAAAGGATGTTAAGAGCAGCTGGAGCCCAGCCCAGTGCAACCAACGACCTCAGGTCTCTGCCCGACCTGAGGGATGCAGCTGCTGCTTTCCTGTTTGCAAGTTCAACCAGCAGTGAGGCTGAGCACATATCCCAGAGACACACACACATACAGACATTGCTGGTTACACAGACTGCGACAAACCAGGTGCTGCCTTCAAGAGCGCCTACATACAGGATCCATATAAAACATAAACACAGATAGCCAAGTCCCCTTCCTCCTCTTCAGCTTGTAGAGATAAGAGGTCACTAGCTCTGAACCCACATAGCAATGCTGGAAAATCCCTATTGTAAATACAGTAGCAGCATAAAAATACTCACAGTATGTCGTGTTTTACTTGGGGAATTCCTATAATTCACACCAGCAAAAAAAATAAGCTACATCACCTTTGAGACTGGCTTCTGGTATTAATACACCAAAAAAAAAAAAAAAAAAAAAATCCTTTCTGATGTAGACAAGACTTAAAGCATCTCCTGAGGGATTGTCCTGGTTTGAAGTAAAACAGAACCAACTTTCTGTTCAGTAATTTCACTTTGCAGCTAAACCTCTCCTCACTCTCTGAAATTAACAACATATTGTGCAGAAAACTGTTCATTCTGAGTGATAAGACCAATGTTTATAGTTCATGCCAAGGAATGGTATGCAGAGAGGCTCTTGCCTATACTTATTGCTATAATAACCAAGGTCAGCACACTTTGTTATTTGCCCCATTGGAGGGTCAAAACCAGAAAAGCATAGAGGGGTCCCACCTGCAGGGAGGAGCAGACAGGACAGTGTAAGGGACCACTGTAATTTCTCCTAAACAAAGCAGCCTGAAGAGATTTTTAATGTCTCAAACACTCACAATACCAGGCCTTCTGCTCAAGGAACTGATAAGGCTAACACCTGGTTATCTCTTATGAGAAAGAAAAGTGGCACCTGGTTTAAAGAAACAGAACAGCCCTGTTTTCTCTTCTGTGAAGGACGAGCTGTTCTTCCGAAAAAGATGCTATGCCCAGTGTTGACCCTTTGCCTCATTATCCATGAAAACCATATTAAAGTTCCTTCCCTGAAAAAGATGATTTATGACCCTGGGAAGACTTTTTTTCTGAAGAGCTCTTCTACGACCCACGTTGACTGGAGTAACGCTGGAACCAGGAACAGTGATCTCTATCTCTCCCTCTCTCTCATTCTGCTTCTCCCTCTCAATCTCTCCTTCTCTATCCCTTTGCTTCTTTTCTTTCTTTTCTCTTTCCTTTCAAAGAAGTAACGCAAGGCATACCATAACTCTTGCCATAATTCATTGTATATCTGTTATTCAGTACCACTTGCCATAGTTTGTTGTATACCTGTTGCTAATTAACACAATGTATACCTTACTGCTTGCCATAATTTGTTATATACCTAACCAATTATCATGGACCTAGTTAAGACCTGGTTACTAACCTAATAAATGTTTGTATACAGACCTTGAGATTTGTCTCACCTTAGTCCACACCACTGGGGCTGGGGATTTACAAATCTGAGTCACTTACCCCCCCCTCCTTTCTGAGTGGGATGTGACAGACAGGTGATCCAAAACTGACCAACAGGAGTATTCCATCCCATTTGCATCATGCTCAGTATAAAAGCTGAGGGATCAAAGGGGTCACCCTCTTTCTTCAATGGCTGACATCCAAGGAGGATTCTGTCTGTTCATCTGCCTTTGATCTCGATCTGTGTTCCTGAACTCATTTCCTGAGTTCAGCTCCCATCCATCGCTGAGTCCAGTCTGGGAATTCCCCAGTCCCTGCTGGTGATGTCATCCTGGGAGCTTGATACGGTTTTGTATATATTGAATCTATTTCATTATCTTATTTTTATTTTATTATTACTATATTTCATTAAAGTAGTTTAATTCCTTCTAAACTCATAAATCGCTTTATCTCTCCTCCTCCTCTTCTTGGAGTGAGAGGTGGGGGAGAGCATCTGTCATTCTGTCAGTGGCCAGTCCGGCTCAAACCACGACACCCTGACAAAGATATTAAATGATACAGGTACCAATATGGACCTGAGGGACACCACTCATCACTGGTCTTCATCCAGACATTGAGACGTTGACCACAACCCTTTGAGTGTGGCCATTCAGCCAATTGCTGATCCACTGAGTGGGTCCACTCATCAAATCCATGACTTCCCAATTACAAGATCAGGATGTAATGCAGGACAGTGTCAAACGCTTTGCATAAGTCCAGGTGGATGACATCTGTTGCTCTCCCCTTATCCACCAACGCTGTCACCCTGTCTTAGAAAGCCACCAAATTTGTCAGGCATGATTTGCCTTTAGTGAAATCATGTTGGCTGTCACCAGTCATCTCCATAATGTGCCTTAACAGAGATTCCAGGAGGATCTGCTTCATGATCTTGTTGGGCACAGAGGAGAGACTGACTGGCCTGTAGTTCCCCGGGTCTTCCTTTTTTCCCTTTTTAAAAATGGGGGTTATGTTTCCCCTTTTCCAGTCAGTGGGAACTTCACCAGACTGCCACGACTTTTCAAATATGATGGAAGGTGGCTTAGAACTTCATCTGCCAGTTCCCTCAGATGCATCTCATCAGGTCCCATGGACTTGTGCACATTCAGATTCCTTAGATGGTCTCAAATCCGATCTTCTCCTATAGTGAACAGTACTTCATTTTCCCAGTCCCTGCCTTTGAATTCTATGAATTGGGCAGCGTGGCTAGAGTGCTTGCCAGTGGAGATCGAGGCAAAAAAAGTTGTTGACAACCTCAGCCTTTTCCATGTCAGTTGTAGCCAGGTCTCCCATTTCACTCATCGGGGGGATAAAGTTTTCCTCTGTACCTGAAGACCCTTCTTGTTATTTTATGTCCCTAGCTAAGCTCAACTCCAGCCGTGCTTTGGCTTTCCTGATCCACTCCCTGCACTCCCAGGCTATATCCCTGTAATCTCCCCAGGATGTGTATCCCTGTCTCCACTGCCTATGCATTTTGGTTTTGCGTTTTAGTTTGGCTAAGAGGTTTTGACTAAGCCAAGCTGGCCTCCAGCCCCCCCACCTGACTTCTTGCACATCGGTACTGAGAGCTCTTGCGCCCTAAGAAAAATGGCTTTAAATATCTCCCAGCTCTCATTTGCTCCTTTATCTTTGAGGGCAGTTTCCCAAGGGATCCCATGCACTAGCACCCTAAACAGCCAAAAGTTTGCCTTTCTGAGGTTTAGGGTCCTGACTCCACTTTTTACCCATCCTGTACCACTCAAGATTGATAATTCCACCAAAGCATGATCACTGCAGCCCAGGCTACCTCCAGTCTTGACCTCTCAGAAAAGTTCTTCCACATTAGTAAGCAACAGGTCCAGCAGTGCCTTTCCTCTGGTCAGGCTCTCCATCACCTGTACTAGAAAGTTGTCCTCAACACACTCTAGTAGTTTCCTGGACTGCTTGCAGTTCTCTGTGCTGCTTTTCCAGCAGATATTCAGGTGGTTGAAGTCCCCCATCAGGATCAAGGCCTGTGAGCACAATGCTTCCTGCAGTTGAAGAAAGAACTCTTCATCAACCTATTCTTCTTGATCAAGTGGCCTGTAGTAGACACCAACCACAAAGTTTCCTTTGTTGCCTTGGTCTCTAATTTTCACCTATAAGCTCTCAAACTACATACTGCTGTTCTTCAAAGATAGCTCTATGTAATCAATCCCATTTTTAGCACAGAGGGCAACTTCTCTACCTCTCCTTCCTTACCTGTCCCTTCTGAATAGTTTATAGCCATCAATCACAGCACTCCAATCATGTGATTCATCCCACCAAGTTTCTGTGATAGCAATCAGGTCATAGTTTTCCATCTGGGCAGTGGCCTCCTGTTTCCCACACTGTGTGCATTAGTATAGAGGCACTTCAGCTGGCCTATCAGTCACATCACCTTTTTAGAGGAGTTTGCCTTAATTCCCTTGAGGCAATTCACAGGTGTTTTCCTGTTGCTTCCTAATGTCTCAGCAACCCCTGGCTCTTCTCTAGTGCTTAGAGCTCCATCCCCTTCCCCTGCTAAATCTAGTTTAAAACTTTTTTATAAGTTGCTCAGCATGGTGGTTTGGGCTGGGCTGGCCACTAAAATGAATGACAGATGCTCTTTTTTACTTCTGTCCCCTTCAGAGAGAGAAAAGACACTTATGAGTTTAAAAGAAATTAAACTAATGAAATATTAATATTAAAATTAAGAGAAAATAATGAAATAGATACAATATATACAAAACCAGTATCAAGCTCCCAGGAGGGAGGCACTGGGAAAGTCCCAGACTGGACTCAGCGATGGATGGGAACTGGATTCTGGATCTGGAGTCAGGAACACACGGACTGGGATCAAAGGCAGACGAACAGACAGAGTGTTCCTTGGATGCTGGCCATTGAAGAAAAAGGGCTGACTCTTTGATCCCTCAGCTTTTATACTGAGCATGGGGCAGATGGGATGGAATACTCCAGTTGGTCAGTTTTAGGTCACCTGTCCTGTCCGGTCCTCCCTGCAGGTGGGACCCCTCTACACTTTTCTGCTTCCAACCCTCCAACAAAGTGTGCAAATAACAAAGTGTGCTGACCTTGGTTGTTATAGCAATAAGTATAAGCAAGGGCCTCTCTGCATACCATTCCTTGGCATAAATTAGAAACAATATCAGGTCTTATCACTCTGGAAGTGGATACTGTCTGGACAATATGCCATTAATTTCAGAGAGTTCAGTTATTTAGAAGAGACTTAGCTGCAAAGTAAAGGTACTGAACAGAAAATTGGTTCTGTTTTACCTCAAACCAGAACATCCAGGACACTCTTGTCCCACTTGGTCAGTTGTCAACAGGCCCATTTTCTTAAAGGTATGCCCAAGATCGTAGAAGCCAAGACCTTGAGCATGGCATCAGCTATGCAGCCAGTCATTCACCTGTTCAATTCATCTCCTTTTTCTCAAACTCCCTCTCTGACTGGGAGGATAGAGGAGAACACTACCTGTGCTCCCAATCCCTTTAATGTTGTTCCAAGGGACATAAAGTCTCTTTTGATATTTCTGAGTTGCCTTGTTGCAGCATCGTTCAACCCTATTTGGAACAGTAGGAATGGGTGGGTTGAGAGACATTAGCTTTTTAGCTTAAATAAGCACGTTTTCATTAGAATAAATTACTTGGGGTTATAATATGGTGTGATTTATGCTGTTTGCCTAGCTTTACTGTCGCGGATGGAGTGATTAACTTCACTCGTAAGAAGAGTGCAGTGAAGAAGTGAAAGAGAAGTGAAGTGAAGCAGTGAAATATTTATTGATATAAAACAGTAATTTAAAAGAGTTTGATAGTGAATGCCACAGTGTTTTATGAGATTCGATGGCAAGGCACGCTTGGTTATTTACTGCACAGAGGACAGGGTCAGACAGAGCTGTCAGGGAGACCTTCCTGTTGTATCACGAGGTTCAGAAAGGACCCCCTGGCTTTCTAAACTCCTTCTCAGAGAGGAGTCTAGGTGCAGCTGGATCCAATCCTAGTCCCAGACTTGGTCAACGGTTTATGCCTAAAGGATTATTTATGCGCAATCAATCTTTTATAAGATTTCAAAGTTTAGCATGCTATTAGTCACTTACCGAGAATCTGTTGTGGCAAGGAATCTCTCAACCTCGAGGAGTAACCTTGAGTGGGCGTCCCTGCTCAAGGGGAGATCCTGGCGTGCAGCCCGCTGCCATGCAGGAGAGCTCAACGGGCTCTTGGCCTGTCCACTATTTATAGAGTAAGATAATTGACCTATAATCATATTTGCATAGCAACAAGATGTCTAGGTCCCTATTCCATACAGCGTTTGCCTGCTATGTTGCCATCCATCCCCCAAAGTCCAGGTGCAGCTCATCACAACTCCCACTGACAGTTATGGCTTGAGCAGGAGCCAGGGAGGGGGGGAAGGGGGAGAGCACACTGCCACATTTACTTCGCATGAGTGGCTAGATTTGGTGAAGCCTTTGGGCCTCAATAGAGTTAATTTTCTTAGTAATTTTCCTAGGAGCTAGTACAGTGCTGTGTTTAGTCTTTTAATATGAGGAAAATGTCGATAACACACTGATGTTTTGGTAGTGTTTTTCCCTAAGTCTGGGACTTTTTAGTTCCCTGTGTTCTGCCAGCAAGCACAGGTGCACAAGAAGTGTAAACCAGAAGATAAGGAGGCTACAACTGTCAGCAGAGACTGAAAATCAACAAGATAAGAGCGGTCAATTTCCTGCCTGCCTGGACACACAAAAAGAATCCAATAAGGTGTTAGAAGACCCCATTCCAAAAATCACCATAGGACTAAAAGGCGCGTGGACAGCACGTAAGGGGCAGATGTATAGATCGAAAGGGTATAATTGCCCAGGGATTTCTTTGTTCAACATCCCTCTCTGGAGGCGCCCAGCTAGCTGACCCTGCTGCTGTACCTTTCAATTAAGTTATTTATTTTTATAAAATCCCACACCTGAGACTGCTGCGGGAAACCTTGGGTTGAGCCTGAAGGAGGAAGCACGCCTGAGAGTAAGCGTGTGTGTGTGAGGAGTCGAAAGGGGCACCCGTCAGCTCACTAGTCACCCGCTATGAAGGGACTCTGGTCCTATCAGTTAAAGATTCAGGTGGGGTGTGTGTGACTGCTTGAATGGTGTGTGAATGCTTGGGCAGCGGATTCTCCTATAACAGTTTGGTACCCCAGATGGGATCCTAGGCCACCACCTTCAGATCCTCTCATCTCCAAAAATCCAACTGCCGGCAGCCGGTGAGTTTACCTGGGACCTTTGGAGTGTGAGGCACCGAAGGGTGAGTGTTAAAATTCCCTGAACAGACTTAGTGGAAATAGAGAGAGAAGGTAGGATTTTTTGGCTGCAGCTTTTGAAAGTGCATGGCATGACCAGCATAAATCACACAAGGAGTATGTGGCCTGGTCAGCATAAAGTGCACGGAGAGAAAGGGGAGGTGTGTGGCCTGATCAGCGGAAAGCACACAGAGACACGGAGATGAAGAAAGTGATGGGCAACATACCTGGCTCAGAGAAGGGGACACCCTTGGCCAAGGTCATACAAAATTGGAAAAGGATTTTTGGTACAGCAAATCTATCAAAAAAGTGCACAGACATGTCGAGAAGACTGGCCAGTTATAACTAGAGATGGAAACCTGGCAGAACGGTGGCCACCGCAAGGGACCTTGACCAGCACAAACTTACCTTCCTGCAACATCGCCTAGAGGATAGGTTCCTGGGACAAATGGATTTTTGGGATGATTTGGCATGGGAGAGGAAACATCTACATCAGAGGAGTAGGATGAAAGAGGCGTTGCCAAAGGTAACACTTGTAGTAGTGGAGGCTACCACCCCGGACAAAGCCTCAGATAATGCTCCAACCGCATCCACTCCTCTTTATGTGCCTAATACTCCTTCTCTGTGTTCTCTGATTCTGCTCCACCAGCTGCCAGACTCTATCCTATGATTTCTAATGTCTTACCTAATCCTGCTGCTATGCAACCAGGAGGTGGTGGGGCTCCCCGTGTTGCACATATTTACTAATCAGCCTTGGAATTCTGGCGATTTAACTACATGGGGGAGTAAAATGCCGAGATTGAGAGAGCATGCTGAAAAATGTGCTCAGTTGTTTTCTAATATATGCACAGGATATAACCCAAATTGGGAAGACACTCAAATACTTTTAAGAGAATTGTTTCAGTCAGATGAACAGGAAAAGATAATTAATAAAGATACAGAACTAACACAACAGGCTGGAGGAGGTAGAAACCCCTGGCTGGCAAATAATCCATACTGAGATTATAATAATGCAGGGGATAGAGCCACCTGCCAAACTGAATTCTGAAATTTAGTAGAAGCAATTAGGGCATGCAGAGAAATGGGAGTAAATTGGAATAAGCTTCTGGAGTGCAGACAAAGGCCAGGCAATCCTAGTGATTTTTGGATGCGACTCTGACAAGCCTTGTTGAAATAATGAGGGACTGACCACACAAAATTTTAACTATATGCTCACAATTAGCATCTTTGTGGATCAGGCAGCCCCCAATATATGGAAATACTTTAAAGAACACATGCCCGGGTGGCAGGGAGAAAATTTGCAAAAGATTTTGAGTGTTGCTGTGTTTCTATATGATGGACACAAAAAAGGCAAAAAGCTGAGCAGGTTATAGAAAAGAAAAAACCAAAAGAACAGGAGGTAAATTTACTGACCAGGGCTTTAGCAAGGAATTTGCAAGTGAGAGATAGGGATCGGGGTTTGGGGGGGAGAAAGACCGGATTCATGGTCTGAACTAAGGCCATGAAAAAAGGGAAGAGAAACTGGAAGGAATGCTGGAAGGGAGTGCTATTATTGTGGGAATTTAGGACATTTATGGTGGGAATGCCCACTCAGACTGCAGAAAAGGACAAAAGAAAGAGATTATCACCGGAGAGAAATGCCCTGGGAAGACTGGCAGTCACAATGACTAGAGGAACAGGACCCTGCAGATCTGGGGGAGGAGCTAGAAAGATTAGAAATTTTTAATATGTGGGTAACCCAATTGGACCAGCAGGGACATATTATGGGTAAAGTTGAAGGTTGTGAAGTTGAATTCTTGGTAGACACAGGAGCCACAATATCCCTTTTGAATTTTACCCTGAGAGGGTCTAGGACCACAGACAGAATTTTAATACATGGAGTCATAGGACAAAAGAGCAGAATTTGAGTACACCCCTATTAGTAACCATAGGAAACAAGAGTTTATGGGAGCGATTTGTGTTAGTGGAGGACTCCCCAGCGTGCCTGTTTGGGAGCGATCTCTTGCAGGCTCTGGATGTAGAATTACACTTATCACCTGAAAGAATAGACTTAATAGTCATGGAAGTGGCTGTGGTCACTGAGAGACCAAATAATGAAGTAAAAATACTGGAAATACTGAAATCTGTACCAACAAAGCTGTGGAGTAAAACTAGCATGGATGTAGGATTGCTAGTTTCGGCTCAACCCATAAACATAAAACAAAGGGAGGAAACCCCCATCCAGCATCCTATTCCCCAAGAAGCTGAAAAAAGCATTCAAAAGCAAATAGACCTGTATTTAGCTCAAGGAATATTTAAAGTATGTGTCACCCATATAATATTCCAATACTCCCTGTAAAAAAAAAATTATTGGATGAAGATGAGGACCCAGAATACCATTTTGTACAAGATCTACGAGTAATTAATCAGCACGTAGTGGCTCCTCATCCAGTAGTGCCCGACCCCTCTACTATACTTTTACAAATACCCAAAATATTTTATTGTGATTGATCTAACCGACGCCTTCTTTAGTATCCCTTTAGATGAGGACAGCCAACTTTTGTTTGCCTTTACATGGAAAGGACAACAATTAACCTGGACATGTCTCCCGCAAGGGTTTGCAGGGTCTCCTACAATTTTTTCAATACTGAAAAATTATTTGAAAGACATAGAACTACTGGGTGAATCAGCTCTTGTACAATATGTAGATGATTTCCTAATAGCGAGTAAGGACAAAGACGCTTGTATAAAAGATACTATACATCTATGTATTGTCTTAGCAGAGAAAGGTCGTGGTGCATCTCCATCCAAACTTCAGCTGTGTCAGAAGGAAAGTCAAATATTTAGGGCTTATCCTAAGGGAAGGGCAGCAAGTAATAGATCCAGAAAGAATAGAGGCAATAGTAAAGCTTCCGTGTCTGACCATGAAGAAACAGTTGTGAGGATTCCTTGGAGCTGTGGGATTTTGTCAGCCATGGATTCCTGGGTTAGGAGAATTAACAAAACCTCTGACAGAAGCAACAAGAAAGGAGGAGGTGGAACCTATTGTGTGGGGTCTGGGAAGAGAGCAAGCTTTTAAAGCGATGAAAGGAACTTTGGCATCAGCTCCCGCTCTTGGGCTCCTGGATTATACAAAGCCCTTCAATTTATATGTGCATGAATGAAAAGGAATATCCAGTGGAGTGATAACACAGAAATTAGGACCCCACCAGAGACCGGTTGCATACTACTCCATGCAACTAGATCCAGTTGCATCAAGAGCACCAGCCTGCATTAAATCAGTGGCAGCAGCAGACACAATATTAGAAAGAAGTCGCCCCCTCATTCTGGGACACCCTGTAACAGTTCATGTCCCACATGAGGTGGAAATACTGTTGAAACAGTATGCAACCCAAGCCCTATTGCCACAATGGGCACACAGATACGAATTGATCCTTCTAATGGAGGATCACGTAAATTTGAAAAGATGTAATACCTTGAATCCCGCAACCCTAATACATTTGCCTGATGATGGGGAAGAACATCACCAGCGTGAGCAGGTCATGAATGTTTCAAGTACACCATGAGCAGATTTAACTAATGCTCCTTTGCAGAATCCAGACCTAACTCTGTTTGTAGATGGCTCATCTTACTACCTGCATGGACAACAACAGACTGGATACGCTGTGGTCAGCCATGGGTAGGTAACAGAAGTTGAACCCCTCCCAGCGACAATGAATGCACAAGGAGCAGAGATGGTAGATTTAAAGCACGCAGCACATCTGGGAAAAGGTAAATGAATTAATCACGGAATCACGGAATTGTCAGAGTTGGAAGGGACCTCTAGAGATCATCTAGTCCAACTCCCCTGCAGGACTGCCTAGAGCACATGACTCAGGACTGCATCCAGGCGGGTCTTGAAGATCTCCAGAGAAGGGGACTCCACAACCTCCCTGGGTAGCCTGTTCCAGTGCTCTGGCACCCTCATCGGAAAGAAGTTTTTCCTCATATTTGAATGGAACTTCCTATGTTCCAGCTTGTGCCCGTTGCCCCTCGTCCTGTCACTGGGAACCACTGAAAAGAGTCTGGCTCCATCCTCCTTCAACCCACCCTTTAGGTACTTGTAAATATAGATGAGGTCTCCCCTCAGCCTTCTCTTCTCCATGCTGAAGAGTCCCAGCTCTTTGAACCTTTCCTCATAAGGGAGATGCTCCAATCCCTTAATCATCTTAGTTGCCCTACATTGGACTCTCTCCAGTAGTTCCCTGTCTCTCTTGAACTGGGGAGCCCAGAACTGGACACAGTATTCCAGTTGTGGCCTCCCCAGTGCAGAGTAGAGGGGGAGAATGACCTCCCTCGACCTACTGGCCACACTCTTCCCTATGCAGCCCAGGATCCCATTGGCCCTCTTGGCAACAAGGGCACATTGCTGGCTCATGGAAAGTTTGCTGACAACCAGGACCCCCAGATCCCTCTCCTCAAAACTGCTTTCCAGCAGGTCCATCCCTAACCTATATTGGTGCCTGGCATTCCTCCTCTCCAGGTGCAGGACCCTACATTTGCCCTTGTTGAACCTCATTAGGTTCCTCTCTGCCCAGTTCTCCAGCATGTCCAGGTCATGCTGGATGTCGGCACAGCCCTCTGGAGCGTCGGCCAGCCCTCCCAGTTTGGTGTCATCAGCAAACTTGCTGAGGATACACTCTGTCCCCTCGTCCAGGTCACTGATGAATATGTTGAACAGGACTGGGCCGAGTATTGACCCCTGGGGGACACCGCTGGTTACAGGCCTCCAACTTGACCCTGCTCCATTAATTACAACCCTCTGAGTTCTGTCACACAGCCAGCTCTCAGTCCACCTCACCGCCCCCTCATCTAGCCCACACTTCCTTAATTTCCTAATGAGGATGTTATGGGAGACAGTGTCAAAAGCCTTGCTGAAGTCAAGGTAGATGACATCTGCTGCTCTCCCCTCATCCAGCCAACCAGTTATAACATCATAGAAGGCTATCAGATTCATCAAGCATGATTTACCCTTGGTAAATCCGTGTTGACCACTTCCAATAACTTCCTGTTCTTCAATGTGTTTAGAGATGACATCCAGAATGAGTCGCTCCAGTATCTTCCCAGGGACAGAGGTGAGACTAATTGGCCTGTAGTTCCCTGGGTCCTCCTTCTTGCCCTTTTTGTAGACTGGAGTGATGTTTGCCTTTCTCCAGTCCTCAGGCACCTCTCCTGTTCTCCGTGACTTTTCAGATATGATGGAGAGTGGCCCAGCAATAATATCTGCCAGTTCTCTCAGTACTCGCGGATGCATCCTGTCAGGGCCCATGGACTTATGGATGTCTAGTTTGGCCAAGTGGTCTCTAACCCGGTCCTCCTCTACTGAAGGACAGTCTTCCTCTCTCCAGACCTTCCCCCTTGTCTCCAGGGTCTGGGATTCATGAGGGACAGCTTTAGTAGTGAAGACCGAAGCAAAGAAGGCATTCAGTAACTCCACCTTCTCTGTGTCTTCCACCACTAAGGCGCCCACTTCATTCCTCAGGGGGCCTACATTTTCCCTAGTCTTCCTTTTTCTATTGATTTACTGGAAGAACCTCTTCTTGTTATCTTTAACCGTAGTGGCCAAGCTGAGTTCTGCTTGAGCTTTGGCCCTTCTAATTTTCCCCCTGCATAGCTTGGTATTGCTCATAAGTTACCAACCCCCTTTTCCAGAGATCGTAAACTTTCCTTTTCTCCCTGAGGTTCAGCCAAAGCCCTCTGTTTAGCCAGGCTGGTCTTCCCCGTTGGCTCGTTTTTCGGGACCTGGGGATGGCCTTCTCCTGTGCTTTTAAGAGTTCCTCCTTGAAGCATGACCAGCCTTTCTGGGCACCTTTGCCCTTCAGGGACACTCTCAACCATGCTCCTAAACAGGCCAAAGTCTGCCTTTCGGAAGTCCAAGGTGGCAGTTCTGCTGGCTCCCCGCCTTGCTTCTCCAAGAATTGAAAACTCTGTCATTTCATGATCACTCTGCCCAAGACGACCTCCAACCTTTACATCCCCCACAAGACCTTCTCTGTTAACAAGCAGCAGGTCCAGTAGGGTGCTTTCCCTGGTTGGCTTGTTCACCAGCTGTGTTAGGAAGTTGTCTTCCACACACTCCAGGAACCTCCGGGACTGTTCCCTCTCTGCTGTGTTATATTTCCAGCAGACATTGGGGAAGTTGAAGTCCCCCACGAGAACAAGGGCGAGCGATCGCAAGACCTCTGCCAGCTGCTTATAGAATATATTTCATCAATCTCTACATCCTGGTTGGGGGGGTCTGTAACAAACTCCCACAATGATGTCTGCCTTATTGGCCTTCCCCTTGATTCTTACCCATAAACACTCAACACTGTCATTCATATTGTTAAGTTCTAGGCAATCAAATCTGTCCCTAATATAGAGGGCCACCCCACCGCCTCTCCTTCCTTGCCTATCCCTTCTGAAAAGTTGATAGCCATCGATTGCAGCACTCCAGCTGCGTGAGTCTTCCTACCACATTTCTGTGATGGCGACTATATCATAGTTTTCCTGCTGTACAATGGCCTTCAGCTCCTCCTGTTTGTTGCCCATGCTGTGTGCATTCGTGTAGATGCACTTTAGCTGGGCTAATTGTCCTGCCACTTTTTGGGGGGGACAAGCCCTAGTTCCCATCTGACTATGCTCAGACTCTTCTGTAGTTGCCATCCTTGGCCTTTTACCCCCAGGCTCATTACTAGTGGGCCTGTTTTTTTCCCCTCCCCCCTTCAATTCTAGTTTAAAGCCCTGTCCATGAGCCTTGCTAACTCTTGGCCTCGTACCCTTTTCCCCTTTTGGGATAGGGTTTTCCCATCCTTTGCGAGCAGGCCTGGTGTCCTGTAAATCAAACTGTGATCAGAGAAACCAAATCCCTGCTGGTAGCACCAGTTTTGGAGCCAGGCATTGATCTGTCTGGTCTTCTTGTTCACCCATTCATCAGTCCCCAAAACTGGAGGGACAGAGGAGAACACGATTTGTGCTCCCGAGCCCTTGACAAGTCGTCCCAAGGCCCTGAAATCTTTCTTCATTGCCCTCAGACTTCTTCTCTCTAACTCATCACTGTCTACCTGAAAGATCAAAAGACGGTAATAATCTGAGGGCCTTATCAGGCCAGGAAGCTTCCTGGTTATATCCCTAACACGGGCCCCAGGGAGGCAGCAGACCTCCCTGTGGGAAGGGTCCGGCCAGCGTATGGGACCCTCAGTTCCCCTCAGAATGGAACCACCTATAACTATCGCCCTCCTCTTACTCTTCACAGAAGCAGTCTTAATGCGTGGAGCTGGCTGCTTCGGCAATTCCCTGGATGGGGCTTTATCAGCACCCTCAGTTCCCTCATCGTCTATCTCCAGAGGCCTGTATCTGTTCTGTAAGGGCACCTGGGAAGGCGGGGAAGATCTGTAGGGGACTCTCCTGCTGCCCCGAGCAGGTACCTGCTTCCATTCCCCCCCCATCCTCTCCTAGTTCCCCTCCTTCTGCCTGATGACAAGAGGGCAGGGGATCCTCTACCTCTCGTGGAGCCTCCACCTGTTTTTTTTTTCCCTAAGGATGGCAGGGTGTGGCTCCACCAATCTATTTCCCTTTCACATTCCCAAATGGTCCTCAACTTTTCCACTTCCTCCTTAAGCTCAGCCACCAGGCTGAGCAGATCATTTACCTGGTTGCAGTGCACACAGGCACTGTCTTTGCTGTCCTCCCGCAAGAGTGACAGGCTCAGACATTCCATGCAGCCTGTCACCTGGACAGCTGCATGTTTCTGTGGTAGGTCAGTTTGGGTTGCTTTATTCCTTTTGACTGTGGCTACAGACCTAGTGGAGACGATCTCTGGATGTTTTCTTTCTAATCAACCTAGCCTGCCTGCCTGCCTGCCTGCTTGCTTGCTTGCTCTCCCCTTGTTCCTTCCCCCCCACCTTTTTCCTTCCTCTCCCTATATAGTATTTATACAGACTCTTGATATGTCTTCAGGGTATGTCATGCAACTGGAATGTTATAGAAAAAACAGACTCACAGAATCAAAGAATCATAGGGGTTAGAAGGGACCTTCGGAGATCATCTAGTCCAACCCCCCCTGCCAAAGCAGGTCCACCTAGAGCAGGCTGGACAGGAACGCATCCAGGCGGGTTTTGAATATCTCCAGAGAAGGAGACTCCACAACCTCTCTGGGCAGCCTGTTCCAGTGCTCTGGCATCCTCAAAGCAAAGAAGTTTTTCCTCATGTTGAGATGGAATTTCCTGTGTTCCTGATTGTGTCTGTTGCCCCTTATCCTGTCACCAGGCTCTGACCCCATTCTCTTGACACACGCTCTTTCATAAAATTATAGAATGGTTCAGGTTGGAAGGGACCTTAAAGATCATCGAGTTCCAACCCCCCTGCCATGGGCAGGGACAACTCCCACTAGACCAGGGTGCTCAAAGCCCCATCCGGCCTGGCCTTGAACACCTCCAGGGATGGGGCATCCACAACCTCTCTGGGCAACCTGTTCCAGTGTCTCACCACCCTCACAGGAAAGAATTTCTTCCTAATATCTAATCTAAATCTCCCCTCTTTCGGTTTAAAACCATCACCCCTCTGATATAAAAAGGTGTAAACCATAGGCCTCGAACCAAAGTTGACTTCTGAATGCACCTCCTGACCAGCATCATATCAGCATGAAATATGACCATGGGAATAACCCCTGGAAATTGTAAAAGAGAGGAATAGAAACCTTTAAACTTAAGCCAGAAATTAAATAGGGAAACAAGAACTCCTCGGACACGCCCGGGATCCTGGCCAGATCCTGAGCATGCCTAAGTAAGGCAAGCCAATCCACCAGATGTTTCCATGCATTTTGTCATATAGATTTGTTTGTTAAACTGCATAAAAGCAGGACCCTCTCACAGCGAAGATGGAGACCTCACCTACAAGTGGATGCACTGCATAGGACTTCCCAATTGCCGGGAGCAGCTCCCCAGCTGAAGCACAGATCTGGATGATGGTAAAGTATCAGGGAAATTGGTGATTTATCTTTCTTAATCGCTATAGTTAACTTTATGTAGTAATGATCAGGTGCATTACCTTGCTTATTCTTTCTGCTGCTTTAAACTAAAGTAAAAAAAGCTTATCTTTTTAACTTGGTGTCTGTGTCCTTTCTGTTGACCCCGTCAACTGGCAAAACACCCTCATCCTATCACTCCACTCCCTGATAAAGAGTCCCTCCCCATCTCTCCCGTAGGCCCCCTTTAGGTATTAGAAGGCTGCTATAAGGTCTCCCTGGAGCCTTATCTTCTCCAGGCTGAACAACCTCAACTCTCTCAGCCTGTCCTCGTAGCATAGGTGCTCCAGCCCTCTGATCATCAATATATTTAGATATTTATAACCATTGATGAGATCCCCTCTCAGCCTTCTTTTCTCCAGGCTAAACAGACCCAGCTCTCCCAGCCTTTCCTCATAAGGGAGATGCTCCAATCCCTCAATCATCTTAGTTGCCCTACGCTGGACTCTCTCCAGTAGTTCCCTGTCCTTCTTGAACTGGGGAGCCCAGAACTGGACACAGTACTCCAGATGGGGCCTCACCAGTGCAGAGTAGAGGGGGAGGATGACCTCCCTCGACCTGCTGGCCACGCTCTTTTTAATGCAACCCAGGAGGCCATAAACGAGGATTTATCACATCATCAGGAAAAAAGGTATGTAATGGAGAAGAAATCTACGACTTGCTGGAATCAGTCCAGCCACCTACAGAAATTTCTGTCATACACTGCCCAGCCCATACCAAGGGCACCACAGAAATTAGTAAAGGGAATGACTTAGATGATGCAGCTGCAAAGGCTGCAGCCCAACAACCTCTGAGAGAATGTATGGTTGCAATTCCAGCAATGGGCCAAGGCAAACGGCCAAATTTAACAGACCCCAAAATCATGTATGAGAAAGACTGTTCAGCAGAAAAGGAACGATGGAAGAAATGGGAAGCAAACCAAGATGACAATGGAATATGGACAATTGTAGGAAAATCAATATTACCAAAGAAATATGTAATTACTGTGGCTAGATGGTTTCACGACAAAAGCCATGAGGGAGCGGAGGTGATAGATAATCAGGTACAGAAAGTATGGACAGCACCAGGAATTTGTGACACTGCAAAAAGAATCACCAGTAGCTGCCCGACTTGTCAAAAGTTCTCAAGTACAAGACCGAGCTCAGAGTTGCAGGGGTGACCGTGGGCCTACTGCCCTTTTCAATGATTACAAGTAGTTGCGCAGATATCCCCTCCACTTACAGATACAAACATTTGCTTGTAATAGTAGATCAACTGTCAGGCTGGGTGGAAGTCTTCCCAACAAAAAGCTGACAAGGGGGGAGTAGTAAAAGCTATATTGAAAGAAATTATACCTAGATATGGGGTTCCAGAGTCAATTGAGTCAGATAGGGGTGCTCATTTTACAGCAAATGTAATCGATCAACTGTACAAATCACTAGGAATTGAAAGAAACCTGCATACTCCTTATAACCCACAGTCTTCGGGACAAATAGGAAGGATGAACAGAACATTAAAAGAAAGAATAGCAAAAGCATGTGCACACACTGGTTTAAAATGGCCAGAAGCATTAAACTTAGTCCTATGGGATGTTTGAAACACTCCACGACAACCCATATCACCAGCAGAGATTCTCTTTGGGAGGCACCTAGCTATACCAGGGACTTACATTCCAGCTAAGACCAGCCTATTGGATGGAGATGAACAACTGACCCAGTACATTTTATACATGAAAAAAGGGCTTGAAGATAAAAGGAAATTTTCCAAATGGTGCCAACTCATACCACCTGAAATACAGGTACATGATATACAGCCGGGAGACAAAGTCTCCTGAAAATCAAAATTGGAACCCAAATGGGAGGGGCTATACACTGTTTTACTGTGTTCTTATTTTGCTGTTAAAGTTTTAGGGAGATAAAATTGGATACACCATTCTCACATCAAGTGAGTGGTGGATAGCCAAACCAGCTGACAGATTCCTGAAAATCAACAAAGAACGAAGTGGGATATTTCACTACTCCTGGTACTGTTGACTCTGGTGACTACTACAGCATGGCTAAGTATAAAATTGAAAAGAATGGATGATCCAGAGTTATGGAAAGGCGATAAATTTGAAAATAAAAGAATCTACTTAGAGTATACAGGATCCAAGTTCCCAGTTCTTGAAGAACCTAAAAAAGGGACTCTCATTTTTGTTGTGAATTGGATAAGGTGAATGATCGAACTGTGACAGAGGTAGTAAAAAAATTAGATCTCATTGTCCCAATGACAGCAGTTGCTGTTTAACACTTGATTTCAGGTGTCATGTGGCAGTTAATAGTGAAGTTGGCAAAATAGAAACTACTGTATCTTGCAAAAGAATTGACTCAATACCAACAACAGTCCGGCTTCCCACCATGATGAATTCAACTTCAATTCCACTAATAAGAGAGGATTTGATCCCACAAATATCTGAAATTGGACCATAGGCTATCAAACAAGTAGGGCAAGAACAAGTGATATTTAATCCCTCATGGCCAATGAAACAGGTGGAACTGATGATACAAGACAATGTTTCTACAGTTAAATTGACCTGCTCACCATTCCTAAGCACATCCTGTCCCGGAAAAAGCGTAGAGGGATCACACCTGTGGGGAGGAGTGGACAGGACAGGTGACCCAAAACTGACCAACAGGGGTATTCCATCCCATCTGCCCCATGCTAAGTATAAAAGCTGAGGGATCAAAGGGTCAACTCTCTTCCTTCAATGGCCGACATCCAGAGGACCCCATCTGTTCATCTGCCTTTGATCCCCATTGGTGCATTCCGGACTCCAGAGCTGGAACCCAGTTCCCATCCATCGCTGAGTCCAGTCTGGGACTTCCCCAGTGCCTGCTGGTGACGTCATGCTGGGAGCTTGATATGGTTTTGTATATATTGTATCTATTTCATTATTTTCTTCTTTTTGATTTTAATATTAAATTTCTTCATTAAAGTAAAGTAGTTTAGTTCATTCTAAACTTCTAAATCTCCTTATCTCTTCCTCTCCTCTCTTTGGGGGGGTGGGGAAGGGCCATCTGTCAGTCTGGTTTTGGTAAATTTGGCTAAAACCACGACAGATTTATTGGCACCCAAACAAGTGCTTGTAAACAGAGTGCAATCGCAGATGACTTAAGCAAATTAGAACACCCATTGCACTCCTCTCTATTATCTATTAATATCTAATCGTAATCTCCCTTCCTTCAGTTTAAAACCATTACCTCTTGTCCTATCGCTCCACTCCCTGATAAAGAGTCCCTCTCCACCTTTTCCATAGGCCCACTTAAGTACTGAAAGGGTGCTATAAGGTCTCCCTGGAACCTTCTTTTTTCCAGGCTGAACAATCCCAACTCTCTCAGCCTGTCTTCAGAGGAGAGGTGCTCCAGCCCTCTGATCGTTTTAGTGGCCCCAGAGCTGGACACAGTACTCCAGTTGGGGTTTCACCAGAGCAGAGTAGAGGGGTGCAATCACCTCCCTCAACCTGCTGGCCACACTTGATGCAGCCCAGGATGTGGCTGGCTTTCTGGGCTTCCAGCACACATTGCCGACATGTTAAGCTTCTCATCTACCAACACTCCCAAGTCCTTCTCCTCAGGGCTAATCTCAATCCATTCTCCACCCAGCCTATATTTGTGCTTGGGCTTGCCCCATCCCAGGTACAGGTACAGGACCTTGCACTTGGCCTGACTGAACTTCATGAGGTTCGCATGGGCCCACTTCTCAAGCCTGTCAAGATCCCTCTGGATGGCATCCATTCCCTCCAGCATGTCAACTGCTCCACACAGCTTGGTGTCATCAGCAAGCTTGCTGAGGGTGCACTCAATCCCACTGTCCATGTCAAGGAATCACGGAATCATGGAATTGTCAGAGTTGGAAGGGACCTCTAGAGATCATCTAGTCCAACTCCCCTGCCAAAGCAGGATTGCCTCGAGCACATGACTCAGGACTGCATCAAGGCGGGTCTTGAAAATCTCCAGAGAAGGGGACTCCACGACCTCCCTGGGTAGCCTGTTCCAGGGCTCTGGCACCCTCACCGGAAAGAAATTTCTCCTCATATTTGAATGGAACTTCCTATGTTCCAGCTTGTGCCTGTTGCCCCTCGTCCTATTGCTGGGAACCAATGAAAAGAGTCCAGCTCCATCCTCCTTCAACCCACCCTTTAGGTACTTGTAAACATAGATAAGGTCTCCCCTCAGCCTTCTCTTCTCCATGCTGAAGAGTCCCAGCTCTTTGAACCTTTCCTCATAAGGGAGATGCTCCAATCCCTTAATCATTTTAGTTGCCCTACGCTGGACTCTCTCCAGTAGTTCCCTGTCTCTCTTGAACTGGGGAGCCCAGAACTGGACACAGTATTCCAGTTGTGGCCTCCCCAGTGCAGAGTAGAGGGGGAGAATGACCTCCCTCGACCTACTGGCCACACTCTTCCCTATGCAGCCCAGGATCCCATTGTCCCTCTTGGCAACAAGGGCACATTGCTGGCTCATGGAAAGTTTGCTGACAACCAGGACTCCCAGATCCTTCTCCTCAGAAGTGCTTTCCAGAAGATCCACCCCTAACCTATATTGGTGCCTGGGTTTCTTCCTCCCCAGGTGCAGGACCCTACGCTTGCCCTTGTTGAACCTCATTAGGTTCTTCTCTGCCCAGCTCTCCAACCTGTTCAGGTCACGCTGGATGTCGGCACAGCCCTCTGGAGTGTCGGCCAGCCCTCCCAGTTTGGTGTCATCAGCAAACTTGCTGAGGATACACTCTGTCCCCTCGTCCAGGTCACTGATGAATATGTTGAACAGGACTGGGCCGAGTATTGACCCCTGGGGGACACTGCTGGTTACAGGCCTCCAACTTGACCCTGCTCCATTAATCACAACCCTCTGAGTTCTGTCACACAGCCAGTTCTCAGTCCACCTCACTGCCCCCTCATCTAGCCCATACTTCCTTAATTTTCCAACAAAGGTTTTAAATACTACGAGTCCCAGTACTTGCCACTTGGACATCAAGCCATTGACCCTTTGAGTTCGACCATCCAGCCAATTCCTTATCCACCGAGTGGTCTATCCATCAAATCCATGTCTCTCCAATTTAGAGACCAGGATGTCATGTGGGACAGTGTCAAACGCTTTGCATAAGTCCAGGTAGATGACATCTGTTGCTCTGCCCTTGTCTACCAATGCTGTAGTAACATCGTAGAAGGCCATCACATTTGTCAGGCATGATTTGCCCTTGGTGAAGCCATGCTGGCTGTCACCAATCACCTCCTTATTTTCCATGTGTCTTAGCAGAGATTCGAGGAGGATCTGCTCCATGATCTTGCTGGGCACAGAGGTGAGACGCACTGACCTATAGCTTCCTTTTTTCCCTTTTTGAATATTGGGGTTATGCTTCCCCTTTTCCAGTCAGCAGGAACTTCACCAGACTGCCACAACTTTTCAAATATAATGGAAAGCAGCTCAGCAACTTCATCCACCAGCTCCCTCAGGACCTGTGGATGGATTTCATCAGGTCCCATGGACTTATGTACCTTCAGTTTCCTTAGAAGGTCTCGAACCTGATCTTCTCCTACAGTGGGTGTTACTACAGTTCCTCATTGTCCTGGTTTAAGGTAAAACAGAACTAATTTTCTGTTCAGTAATTTCACTTTGCAGCTAAGCCTCTTCTAAATAACTGAACTCTCTGAAATTAATGGCATATTGTCCAGACACTGTTCGCTCTCAGAGTAATAAAACCTGATTGTTTCTAATTTATGCCAAGGAATGGCGTGCAGAAAGGCTCTTGCTTATACTTATTGCTATAACAACCAAGGTCAGCTTACTCTGTTATTTGCCCTGTTGGAGGGTTGGAAGCGGAAAAGCGTAGAGGGGTCACACCTGTAGGGAGGAGCGGACAGGACAGGTGACCCAAAACTGACGAACAGGGTATTCCATCCCATCTGCCCCATGCTCAGTATAGAAGCTGTGGGATCAAAGGGTCAACTCTCTTTCTTCAACAGCTGATGTCCAAGGAGGACCCTGTCTGTTCGTCTGCCTTTGATTCTGATCCTTGCGTTCCTGAATCCAGATCCGGAATCCAGTTCCTGTCTGTTGCTGAGTCCAGTCTAGGACTTCTCCATTGCCTGCCAGTGACATGATCTTCATCCAGGAGCTCAGTACTGGTTTTGTATATATATTTAATTATTTTATTTTTATTTTATTATTGATATTTCATTAAAGTAGTTTAATTCCTTCTAAACTCATAAATCTCTTTATCTCTCTCCCTCCTCTCCTTGGAGAGAGAGGTGGGGGAGAGCAACTGTCATTCTTCTCAGTGGCCAGTCCAGCCCAAATCATGACACTCATTCTCCCTGTCCCTGCATTTGCCTTATGCAACTTGGTTGGTGTGGCCAGAGACGTTGCTGGTGAAGACCAAGGCTAGCAACTTCATCCGCCAGTTCCCTTAGGACCCACGGAAGAATCTCATCAGGTCCCATGGACTTGTGCACCTTCTTGAGACCTCAGCTGGTCTCAAACCTGGTCTTTTCCTACAGTGGGCAGTTCTTCATTCTCACAGCACTTGCCTTTGCCTTCTACGACTTGGGCGGTGTGCTAGAGCCCTCACCAGTGAAGACTGAGGGAAAACAGTTGTTGAGCACCTCAGCCTTTTCCATGTCCCAGGTGACCAGGTCTCCCATTTCTTTCCGGAGAGGGCTCACATTTTCCCTGGTCTTCCTTTTGTCACTGACATACCTATAGAAGCTTTTCTTGTTGTCCTTGATGTCCCTGGACAGATTTAATTCTATCTGGGCTTTAGCTTGCCTAACCTGGTCCCTGGCTGCTCAGACAATTTCTCCCTATTCCTCCCAGGTTACCTGTGTTTGCTTCCACCCTTTTTTGCTTTCTTTTTTGTGTTTGAGCTTGTCCAGGATCTCCTTGTTCATCCATGCAGGCTTCCTGGCATTTTTGCCTAACTTCCTCTTTGTTGGAATGCATCACTCCTGAGCTTGGAGGAAGTGATCCTTGAATATTAGCCAGCTTTCTTGGGCCCCTCTTCCCTCCAGGTCTTTATCCCATGGTACTCTGCCAAGAAGATCCCTCAAGAGGCCAAAGTCTGCTCTCCTGAAGTCCAGGGTAGCAAGCTTACTGTGTCCCCTCCTCACTGGCCTAAGGATCTTGAATTCCACCATCTCATGGTCACTGCAGCCAAGGCTGCTCTTGAGCTTCACATTCCCCACCAGCCCCTCCTTGTTGGTGAGAGCAAGGTCCAGCATGGCACTTCTCCTCATTGGCTCCTCCATCACTTGGAGAAGGAAGTTATCATCAACACATTCAAGGAACCTCCTGGGTTGCTTATGCCCTGCTGTGTTGCCCCTCCAACAGATATCGGGGTGGTTGAAGTCCCCCATGAGGACCAGGGCTTGGGAATGTGAGGCTGTTCCTTTCTGTCTATAGAGGGCTTCATCCACTTGGTCTTCCTGGTCAGGGGGCCTGTAGCAGACCCCCCGCTGTAACATCACCTGCCCCTGCTTTCCCTTTAATCCTGACCCATAAGCTCTGTTGGCTCCTCATCCATTCCCAAGCAGAACTCCATGCACTCCAGCTGGTCTTTGACACAGAGGGCAACCTCCCCCTCCTCATCTCCCCTGCCTGTCCTTCCTAAAGAGCCTGTATCCTTCCATTCCAACACTCCAGTCATAGGAGCCATCCCACCATGTCTCCGTGATGTCAATAAGATCATAGCCCTGGAGATGTGTGCACATCTCTAACTCCTCTTGTTTGTTCCCCATGCTATGTGCATTTGCATAGAGGCATTTAAGTTGGGCCCACGATGAAGCTAACTTACTGGCTGGAGTGGCTAGTTTTCCTTTGTGCTGCACTGCAGGTGCTGCCCTGCAACCCTTCTCCAGGCTCTGGGCATCTATTACTGGTATTGGCATCCTATTGGTAGGAATGGGATGGATTGCGGTTCCCTTTCCCCAGCAACTTTAGTTTAAAGCCCTTTTCATGAGCTTGGCAAGCCTTTGACCAAAGATGTTTTTCCCCTTCTCTGACAGGTGGACCCCATCGGGCCCCAGTAGACCTGGTTTCTCAAAGTGAGTCCCATGGTCTAAGAAGCCAAACCCCTGGCTGTGGCACTATTCCTGTAGCCAGTTATTGATTTGCCATATTCGCCTGGCCCTATCAATCCCCTCCCCTTTGACCGGGAGGACTGATAAAAAAACTACCTGTGCCCCAGAGTCCCTGACCGCTGCTCCCAAGGCTCTATAATCTTTCTTGATAGTCTTCAGGCTGCTCCTGGCTGCACCACTGGTGCCCACATGAAACAGCAGCAGCAGATAATAGTCTGAGGACTGCACAAGGTTTGGCAGTCTCTTGGTGTCATCCCTGATATGAGCCCCCGGTAAGCAGCACACCTCCTTAGATAGTGCATCAGGTCAGCAAATGAGTGCCTACATACCTCTCAGAAGAGAGTCACCTACTACTATCACCCATCACCTTTTCTTAGTTGCACTGGTGGTTATATGGGGAGCAGATTGGGTAGCCTTACTCAGCTCCAGTACCTCTCCTAGTGCAGCGGGTCTTCCTCTTCACTCTACAGAGGAGTGAAGTGGTTCTGCAAGGGCACCTCACTTTTTGGGGGAAGTCTCTTTCTCTTGCTGGTCTTTGCAGTTACAAGCTTCCATTCTGTGTTAGTGGCCACCCTTCCTTCTGGATGTGTCAGTGTGGGAGTTTTTGACTGTTTGGCTGTGGGTCCACTGCAGGTTGCACTTGTAACCAGCTCTCTATCTCCTTCTCAGCCTCCCTGATGCTATACAGCCTCCTCACCACCTCCTGCAGCTCAGCCATCTGCTGCAGGAGGTCCTCCACCTGGGAACGCATTTTGCAGGCAGGTCTGCTGCCTATCCCTGCCCCAGGAGAAAGGTCGAGGCACCTCCTGCAGTCCGAGGTCTCCACTGCAGCCTCTCCCTTCAGCAGCTCCGTCTGGGTGGAGGCATCGGCCACTGCTGGGGTGGATAGTGCAGAGCCCCTAACCCGAGCTGCAGCCTTTACTCTCAGACAAGTGCTCACCATTCTGCCTTGAGTGCCCTTGACCCGTTAAGATGGTCACAGGGCGGTGCCCAGTGCTCAACCAGTGAAATGCTCCTCCTTCAAAGAGGCGCCCTTCTATACAGACTGCCACACCACACCCTGTTTGCCCATCCTGATCACTCACCCTTCCTAGGCTGCTTTTTTATAGGCAGGGGCTGGTCGCTGTTGCTCTGGCAATGCCCATACCTCATCAGCACATCCTGCGGAGAGCTGCTGGCTCCTGGTGGGTCTCTATGTTGCCCTGGCATATCTCAGGAAAACCTCCTGTGCGCCAAGCTCTGCCGCTCCTCTGCAGGTTGGCCCAGATCCGGAGCAGATCCCCTTGGTGACTGACTGATACAAGTAATCACTCAGATATTTGTATTTGTAACTTTACTAAAATTACGGGATGTGACTTTATTCAACTTCTGTCATATCCCACCAATTACTCCAGTTTAACTATACATTATACCAAAATTTGTTGACTACTCCTTTTAGAAGGATCTGGATTATTCTTTTCCCTTGCTCAAATAATTTCTTTGCTGTGTTGCCCCACACGATGTCATAAATATATTGCAGGCATTCAGGTTCTTCATCTTGTTCCATTACAGTCTGTATCAGTGTGGAATAATCACTAAAGTGAAATTATATTAAAAATACAGCATTGTTCACACATTAAGGAAAGTTTTAAAATCGAAAAGTTTCCAGGGTGGAATATAGCTGCAGCTTGTATGCGAGGAATCCATTCCACAGCAGTTCCCTGAGCAATATTGCTTGCAAAGCAGCACGGAGGGTGGAGTAGAGTAGAGATTCTGCGGCCAGCCTCTGTGATAATACAGGAGATGTGGGAATAAGATGGTCCTATGGAACTGATAAGCTGCATATTTGCTACCCTGAGCCAAGTCTGTCAAATTTTGATGAAATGCTGTCCTTTGTGCGAACTTTGCTCATTATAATGTCATTATAATACCAAAACACACCTCCAGCCCAAAGGCTACCCGCCTCCAAGGTGCGACCACTCCTCCTTGAGTCTGCGCCCTGAATTTTTCGTAAACTATACCTTTAAATGTGAGGCGAGAGAATTTTACACCAATCATAATAAAGGTATTTATGACTAGAGTCACTCAAACTCCACCTTGAAGGTAAAAAAATAGTATAAAATGGCCCAAGAAAGGGGGGATACTAGGGAAGACACCATCGTAAACAAGTCAGGGAGGACCCCATCATGGACTGCCTTTGACTTCCGGGACCAGTCAACGGGCTGAGCCTTTCTTCCCCCCCATAGAGACACCTGTGGGTAAGACTTAGACTATACTGAGTGCTTCCTCGGGAAACTTAGAAATCTCTCTAGAGAGTCGCTTCTCTACATTTATAGCCAGGCTGTGTTGTTTATAACTTTGTCACATGTTTTGTATGATTAAGAATACTTTTATTTGCACGTGCTTTGCAGACAGTGTATTTATCACTGGCAAACCATAAGAACCTTTATATCTGTTGCTTGAATTGTCGTTGTTGTTGAGACAGACAAACGACACGGACAGCAATCTTCAGCAGTTCAAGCAGTAACAGTCCACCTTTATTAGCACACATATATTCTTATATATTCTTTCTTAACACATGTGTTCTTTTACTATTGGTTACATATTGTTATAACAATATATCATTGGTTGTCTCTTGCAAAACATCAAAACTACTCCTTATCTTGTCAGTCCCCAGCTGGTACCTAAAAGTTGTTTTACTTCTCAGGATGTTTTCTATTCCCTTCTTTCTCAAGGATATACTTTAATCTCTGCAAGGTCAACTCCTGACTCCATTCCCACAATCAAGGGTTCCACGGACCCGCCGCAGTCCCCCACAATTCCCCCTTTTTGTATTTGGGCCAAAAATATCGCCCTCATCGTCCACTGCAGGGCCCTTTGCAGCAAGGAGATGACACATGGCAACATTAATAGCACAATTACAACAATCAGTAAAATAACTAATCCCGTTCTTACTACTGACAACAACCATCCCGACAGTCCCCATTCACTAAACAATCTGTTCAACCAATCCCATCCATTGTCAACTTGCAGCTTTTGTACTCCTTCCTTTAACAACTGTATGCTTTTATGAATTGATTCAGAGTGATCTGACAAGTTCATGCAATACATTCCATCAATATCCTCACATCCATGTCCTTGAGCTAATAACAAAAAATCTATTGCCGCTCTATTTTATAACATAGCATGCCTAACTGAGTCTACATCTAATAGTAAATTGCTTAATGCCACAGAGGTTGCATTCATTTGCTTTGCTAGCCAGCATCCTAACTTATTCAAGGTACTTAATGCTTTGGCAGCAGCTGCTCCTGGTACAAACATGGAGGCTGCCCATATTTCACCCTTATTCCAAAAAGTGACTTGGTCATCACAGTCTTCATTGTAAGCATGGAGGCTCCTCTTAGCTTTTTTTTATAATAGCGATGTTGGTAAATCATGGACGTATTAGGAGTTAACAATGTTAAGCGTCCCAAACTGCATGGTCCTCCTTTTATGTGAGAAGGTATGGCTCCCCAGGCTCGATCTCCACATATCAGGAATATCCCCGGGGGTAGCGCCAAAAGGACATTTGAGGATCAAGAAATATTTGGGGAGGTAAAGTTACACCATACACTTGAATTTCTGTAAATTGACATACTTGAATTTACCACCCATGCCAGGGATTGATTCTTTCCTGTATAATTAAAATACAGACAATAGTCCATTTTTATAGATCCCAAAAGTTCAAGCTCTTGAGGTTCCAAAGGCACTTTAGGCAAATAAGGCACCCATGCGTCCCATGTATTAACCAACGACTCGTTCTGAAAAGTTGCCCGTGCTTCATGCGGTACCGGCCACTTGTCCACTGGAACACCAACGAGACACGTAATAAATGGATTCTCTGGTGATGTAGTGGCCAGACATATGGAATCTTGGCCAGTCATGTTGGCTAGAGTGATCCATACATTGGTCCTTGTCTGTGTTGGCATCCAAAATGCGTTGACCACAGCACACATCATGAGGAAGATAACACAGGCTTCACATTCCGTGCAGGCATCCATTGCGGCCCGTGATCTGTGGAAACACAAGCATAACCTCTTCCCCTGGTTAATAGATCATACGGACCCATCCATTGACCCGTATGTAGATCCCGCACTAACACCTTTACCCCTGGCCCCACCCCCTCCTGAGTTACCAGGGAATTGAAATGGCGAAGGATGGGCGGTGTTGGGGTCGGAGAATCATCAGAAACCTGTAAAAAATTTAAAACATATGTAGCTTTAGCCAATCGTGCATCAGGTGGTTCACCCAGCATTCCCCCTTTTTGTTTTTGGAGGAAGCGCTTGAGTGTACCGTGGGCTCGTTCTACAATGCTTTGTCCTGTGGGAGAATGGGGAATTCCAGTAACATGGGATATCCCCCAAAGCTGCAAAAATAATGCGACTTTCTGAGACACGTAAGCCGGGCCATTGTCTGTCTTAACTTGTTGGGGAACACCTAAAATGGAAAATGCACGTTGCCAATGGCGGATGACATCACGTGCAGATTCACCAGTATGAGCAGTGGCAACAAGAGCTGATGAAAAAGTATCTATAGAGACATGCACGTATTTCAGACGCCCAAATTCGGGTACGTGCGTAACATCAGTCTGCCAGATCTGCAAGGCACGGAGGCCACGAGGGTTGGTGCCATAGTAAATAGGGACATGATGGCCCTGACAATCAGGGCATGCAGCAACAATGGCACGCGCCTCAGAATTGGAAATATGAAATTGGCGTTTCAGGGCCCGATAGCCCTGATGGTAAAAGCGATGTGAAGCTATTGCCTGTTGTTTAATGTCGGGAACAGGTCCTAATGCCACTGCGGACACCAAAGCATCTGCTTTTGCATTTCCTTCCACTATAAAACCCGGTAACGTAGTGTGACTTCTAATATGCATGACATAATATTCATAGTGACGTTTCTGAATTTCCAACCATAATAGCTTCAGAACCCCAAACAGCGTTTCATTAGACACATGCCCTAACACAGCTTTATCCAATCGTTGTACCAGTCCAGCCACATAAGCAGAATCCGTTATGATGTTTACTGGGCCAGGGAAGTTTTGAAACACCATGGCCATCGCCCTAAGTTCAACCACTTGTGGTGAGCCTTCTTGATGTTCGATTTTATGCTGCCATTGTGGTCCATCTTTCCAAACGATGGCCGCTTTTCCTGTTTTCCCTGATCCATCCGTAAACACCGTGGGTCCCTCTACTGGATCCAATTGACTCAATTGTTTCTGACCAAATCTCACCTGACTTCCTAGTTTGACCAATGGATGTGAGGGCAAATGATAACTTATTTGCCCTGTATAGTTCATCATGGCTGCTTGTAAGGCAGAGCTGTTGGCCAGGCACCATTCAAAATAATCACTCTGCACTGGGAGTACAATTTTTTCCGGGTCTCTCGCCATTAATTCCATACAGCGTGTCCTGATTTTTATAATTACTTGAGCCACCAGCTCAAAAAGGCCAGGGGCTGTCTTTTTTGTTTTATTTGGCAAGAAAACCCATTCCAAAACATGTAGAGAATCATCCCACTTCTCATGCCATTGTGCAATCATGGCAAAGGGTACCAACTGATCAATCAAAATGATTGCCTGGACAGGCACTGTCAGTTCAATTCTCCATACGTGTTTGCTACTAATTGCTCGCTCAATGTCTGCAATTGCTTTTTGTGCACCTACCGTCAAGGTGCGTGGGGCAGAAATATCTGTGTCTCCTTGCAGTAGTTCAAATAACGGTTGCAATTTAGAAGAAGGAATCCCCACGTAGGGTCGAATCCAATTAATCATCCCTGCTAATTTTTGCACGTCATTTAATGTTTTCACTTCCACTTGCAATTGTATGGGTTGTGGCATCACCATTTGAGTTAAGACTTTCATACCTAAATAGAGCCATGGTTGCTGCCGTTGCACCTTTTCAGGCGCAACAATCAGTCCATATTGGCACAGAGATTCCCGTGTTTTGTTCTCCATCTCAATTAACTCCTGTGGAGTTGCTGCAGCTAACAGAATGTCATCCATATAATGATAGCAATAACCTGATGGGAACAAAGCACGTACTGGACTCAATGCCTTTGCCACGAACCACTGGCAAATTGTGGGTGAGTTTTTCATACCTTGCGGTAACACCTTCCAATGATATCTTTTTGCAGGTTCCATATTGTTTACGGATGGTACAGTAAAGGCAAATTTCTCCATATCTTGATCTGCTAAAGGAATCGTAAAGAAACAATCTTTCAAGTCCATTACAACAATTTCCCATTGCATCGGAATCATGGTGGGAGAGGGTAATCCAGGTTGTAAAGCTCCCATGGTTGCTATAACCTCATTAATCTTCCTCAGATCATGTAACAATCTCCATTTTCCAGATTTTTTCTTTATAACAAACACAGGGGTATTCCAAGGGCTGTGTGAGACCTCTATGTGTCCTGCAGCTAGTTGTTCTGCTACGAGAGACTGCAGGGCAGTGAGTTTTTCTTGACTGAGGGGCCACTGATCGACCCACACTGGTCTTTCAGTTAACCATCTTAATGCCAGAGTGGGTCGAGAAATGCCCTGCAATACAGTGACCCTTACTGAAAATCCATTGTTATCCGTACTCCCCATTGTCCTAAACAATCCCTTCCCCACAAATTTAATGGGGCCGAGGTCACATAAGGTCTCACCGTAGCCCTTTGACCTTCAGGATTAACAATCGTAATCGGTTTGGCTGATATTAAGCTATTTGCAACTCCTCCAAGTCCTGCCACCCCCAAGGTGTTTGAGGCCAAAGGCCAAGTATTCGGCCATTCGCGCAGTGAGATGATAGTCACATCCGCCCCTGTATCGAGTAACCCAGTCAGTTTCACCTGATCGGGGGTAACGCTGTTCATCATGAGTGTACAGATCATTTGCGGCCGTTTCTCCGACACTGTCTGAGTCCAGAAAACAAGTGGTTTTCCTGTTGATCCAAATCCACCATCACAGCGAACAACCTGTTCAGTCCTGGGGACACAACTCATAAATGGCACAAGTTGAGCTAAACGTGTTCCTTTTTCTATTGTTACCAGTGGGGTTGCTGTAGATACCATAGCACAAATTTGTCCTGTAAAATCGGCGTCAATAACTCCCACATGCACCATGAGTCCTTGTAGGGTGGTACTTGATCTTCCTATTAGTAAAGCACTCAGTCCCCTACCAATCGGTCCCCAGGCATCTAAGGGCACTTTGTGCACCCCTTGAGTTGTTATAGTCACTGTGTGGGCGGTGGATACATCCATCCCGGCTGATCCACTGGTTTTCCCTGATAGCTTGTCACAGAGGGTTGCGTCTGCACTGACCCTAGAAACGGATTGCCAGGATTGTAGGGCATTTGCGTACGGGGCATTTGTGTCTGCACATGCCCCTTCGCGCTCTTCTTGCCGTTTCCCGGCTGTAATGGTTGGCCATTAAGGTGATATTTAGAGTGACATTGCTTAGCAACATGTCCAACCCTTCCACGCCTATAGCAATTCATTTCTGCTGTGTCCCCTGCCGTATTGACTTTTCCCGAGCCAGTTCCTCCCGTTTTTTTCTTGGGGCATTCAGCTTTTACATGACCTGTTTGACCACAGCCATAGCATTTTTGGCCCTGTACTCGCATGGCTGCCATTGCGGCAGCGAGTGCAGTCATTTTATGCTCCACAGATCCAACCTTGGCACAAGCAGTAATCATTGCCTCTAAGGTTGGGTCTCCTGGTAATGCCTCAATTATTTTTTGACAGTCCGCATTAGCATTGTCGCGAGCCAATTGTTTCACTAGCATTTCACGGAGGCGTGCATCAAACACTTGACGTTCAACAGCAGCTTGTAACTTTTCAACAAAGGAGAGAAATGGTTCTCGAGTGCCTTGTTTAATGGTGGTATATTTTTGTTTTGGTTCTGCCAATTCTGCTGTGCGAATTATCGCCTCGATGCCTATATTTTTTACTTGTTCAAGCACCAAGGGGGGCCACTGCGCTTGATGCTGTGGGTTATTGAATTGCCCAGCACCCATTAAAACATCAGCACCATTGCCATAGCGAGGATCACCCTGTGGAAACTGCAGATTTGCTACGGCCTGAGCCTCAGCCCTTTGCTGCCAAATATTTCGAAACACTGCAAGCTGCACAGGTTGAAAAATGATCTGAGCAATATGAGTAATATCATAAGGGGTCATGGCTTCCATTGTCAATAATCGTATCAGTTGCATTACTGCAGGGGAGTTGGGGCCATACTGGGCGGTGGCCTTTTGTAAATCCTGAATCACCTTCCAGGAATAAGTAGCATGCTCATGAGGCTCCCCTGCAGCTGGGTCACGATACACCACAGGAAATGCTGCAGGCCCAGCAGTCTCAACATTCAAAGGTTCATCAGTGGTGAGGGGAACGGATATATTCTCTGATAAATCCCAGTCGCCCAACTCCATAGCTTTAGCTTTGACCTTTTTCCAGAATCACACAGGATTTCGCGGTCTAACTGTAATCGAGGCTGGAGGTAAATCCCAAGTACGAGGGTATTTTGGTCTACACTCTGCCCCCCCTTGCTCGGAACGTTTTACTGGCGCAGGGGTGTGCAAAGGGGGACCCAGATTCTCAGGGACTACCTCCTCAAGCTCATTTTGCCCTGTCAGAGGATCATCCTGACCAACATTAACGTCCGAATCCTCTGGCAGAGGTGAATACAAAAAGGGGTTAAGCGACGGCCGCGCTTTTTGCTCTTCCGCAATCGGCACTGGCGGAGCAGAGGGTTGCACACACTCTCCTGACTTAAATACAGGGAGTCCCTCCTGCGGCCACACATATCCCGAATCTGCCGCTTGTTTATGCGAGTCTCTTGCCGCTTCTATCTGTTCTCGGGGCAGCACATACTTATACTTTTTTCCTTCGGAAAGCCGCAGCCCCCCCCCCCCATCAGTACCCCCCCCCGTCTTCTTTCTTGGTAACAGGGGGTTTTAGGACCGGGGGTTTTGGGACCGCAGATGGCTCCGCCCCTCCTTTTAAGTCCGGCCCGAAAGGTTCAGGCGACTCATTTTTTCCCACCGTCTCCGCTTGTTCCCTCTGCTCTTTAAACCCTTTCAAAGTCTCTAGTAGCAAACGCCACGTTGTTAGTAGTTCAGTCGCTTCTTTGGAGCCTCTCGTAGCACCATCGAACAATTTATCACCCAAGTCTTTCCATTGTGATACACTAAACGCTGTGACAGTGGTAACTTCAATGCCTTGTCTTTTGCCCCAGAGCAGCATTTTCCGTAAAGTCAACTCGGGGAGGTCCACGCCTCGCCGTTTCAAAAGCAACTGCCACATAGAGAGTATGATACCCTCTTCTTTGGACAAGTTCCCTCCCATGTTCCCAGTAGCTCACCTCTCCAGGTGTCTTATTCACGATCCGGATCAATCAGCAGCTCTCCCCGCCGCTCTCAGCTATACTGGGCTCCGTCTCCACGGCTATCTCCAGCCATCTTTTTTCCTATGCAGAATCACGTCGGGGTCACCAGTTGTCGTTGTTGTTGAGACGGACAAACGACACGGACAGCAATCTTCAGCAGTTCAAGCAGTAACAGTTCACCTTTATTAGCACACGTATATTCTTATATATTCTTTCTTAACACATGTTCTTTTACTATTGGTTACATATTGTTATAACAATATATCATTGGTTGTCTCTTGCAAAACATCAAAACTACTCCTTATCTTGTCAGTCCCCAGCTGGTACCTAAAAGTTGTTTTACTTCTCAGGATGTTTTCTACTCCCTTCTTTCTCAAGGATATACTTTAATCTCTGCAAGGTCAACTCCTGACTCCATTCCCACAATCAAGGGTTCCACGGACCCGCTGCAGTCCCCCACATTGAATAAACTGCACTGTTTAAGTAGCTAGTCTCTCATAGTTTCTCATTGAACGCAACCAAAGATTTGAGAGTGGCCGTGCTAGTTCATGAGCACGACTAGACTGAAGGTGCAGTCCACTATTAGTGTATCCAGAATCATGATAGTTTAATATATTAAATGCGACTGGACTGATAGTGGTGAATCGGGAATCACTCAGAATTTAAACCTAGCCGCCCCTAGCGTCCCACCTCGGTGAGGAGTGTTAGAACGCAAGGGGGTTTATTTTCTGCCAAAACTACTTTGCCTCTTAACGCAACAATCAGTCCATAGCAAATAACAATAGCTGTGCTTCCACCCCTGGGGCAGTCGGTTCCAGGTGTATTGGACACTTCTCCATGTGAAAGCAAACTGTGGCCTATGCTGCTGCCAAAGGGATTGAGAAAAATATATTGACAATATCAGTTGTAGCATCCCACTTGACTGCCTTTGACTCCAGTTCATATTGGAGTTCTAGCATGTCCAGTACAGCAGCACTCAGTGGAGTGACTTCGTTCAGGCCAGGATAGCCAACTGTTAACCTCCACCCTTGGTCAGACTTTCACACTGGCCATATAGGACTCTTAAAGGGTGAACAAGTCTTGCTAATCACTCCTTGGCTCTCTAATTGAGGAATCAACTTATGAATGGGAACCAGGGAGTCTCAGCTGGTGTGATATTGTTGTCAGTGTGCCATCATGGTAGCACTTGGCATTTGCTGGTTTTGGATGCATAGTATTCACATCCCATGTCCCTCCCCCTGAAATACAAAGTCCCGGCATGTTAACGATTATTAATGTTATTAATGTCCATCTCTTCAGTGGAGACGAAGTTTCAAGGGTCCTGCCTGCGTTGATGTCCATTGGGGTTTTGGAGCTCTCTTGACCCGAGTCCAATGGATCCAAGTGGCTTGTTCCTTAATCTTTATGGCTGTGTGAGAGGTCAGCAGTACCTGGAAGGGACCTTCCCACTTTGGCTTCAGTGGTGAATCTGTAAAAGACTTGACATATACATAATCCCCAGGTTCAATATCGTGTACTGGTCCATCCAGCCCACAAGCTCTTGTTCCCAGAACCAGCTTTTCTACCCCTCGGAGTTGTTTCTGTAAATTTATTACATAATCTGTCAATATTTCATTCCACAACTCTGTGGATGTCCCGTCTTGTACACTATATGGTCTCCCATATAGTATTCCAAAGGGGCTCAAACCTTCTTTGGTTCTGGGTTTTGTCCTTATCCTGAGAAGGGCTAATGGTAATGACTGAGGCCAGGCCAAGTTAGCTTCCTGGCCTAGCTTCACAATCTGCATTTTGATTAAGTGATTCATCTTTTCTACCTGACCACTCGATCGTGGGTTGTATGGGGTGTGAAGTTGCCAATCTATACCCAATAATCTGCTTACTTTTGAAACAACCTTCGCAATGAAATGAGATCCTCGGTTGGAGGAAATCACTGCAGGAGCCCCAAATCTTGGTATAATCTCTTGCAACAACACTTTAGTCACTTCTCTTGTTTTATTGGTTCGACAGGGAAACGCCTCTGGCCATCCTGAAAAGGTATCAGTTAATACCAATAGGTATTGAAACCCCCCTTTTCTTGGAAGTTCTGAAAAATCAATTTGCCATTGTTGTCCCGGATAGTTTCCCTTCCCTATTTGGCCAAACTGGACTCTGGGACCTGTCCTAGGGTTGTTCTGTAAACATACCTCACACTGCTGAGTGACTTGTTTGACAGTGGCATATAGATTCCGAGCACATATTAGCCTACTCAGGTATCTGTAAAGTGCCTCTGTTCCCCAATGGGATTTCTTATGTTCTGCCATGACTACAGCCCATAGTAACGAGAAAGGCACTATTATTTTTCCCTGTGGGGTTCTGGCCCATTTCCCTTCAATTTTCCCATTTAAGTCTTTGATCAACTTGTGATCGTCCCTAGAATATCTAGGTTCATCGTCAATTTGTATCTTACCATCTGGGACCAAGGATTGTACCTCTGCATTACCCATCTCTGCCCCTCTTTTGGCTTCTCGGTCTGCCAGTGCGTTGCTCAGTTCCGGAGCGGTATTCCCTTTTTGGTGAGCTTTGCAGTGCATGATAGCCACTTTGGTAGGCAGTAATACTGCATCTAAGAGCTTGAGAATTTCTTCAGCATGTTTTATGTGTTTCCCTTGTGTAGATAAGAGGAGTCCTCTTTCTTTCCATACTTCCCCGTGAGCATGCACCACCCCAAAAGCATATTTAGAGTCTGTTCAGATATTTATTCATTTTCCTTTGGCTAATTCCAGTGCCTGGGTTAGTGCTATTATCTCAGCCTTTTGGGCTGATGTATTTGGGGCCAGGGCTTTGGATTCTATTACCTTCTCTGTGGTGGTTACCGCATAGCCAGCTTTGCATATCCCCTGTTGAATGAAGCTGCTCCCGTCGGTGAACCAGGAATCCTCTGCATCTTCCAACGGTTCTTCTTTCAGGTCTGGTCGACTGGAGTACACAGCCTCGATTGTTTCCAAGCAGTCATGAGTCACTGATTCTCCTGTGGTTCTGCTGAGGAAAGAGGCTGGATTGACAATATTAGTTACTGTTATTTCTACATCATCTTGCTCTATCAGGATAGCCTGGTACTTAAGAAACCTCTGAGGTGAAAGCCAATGCTCTCCTTTTATTTCCAGTACTGCTGAGACAGTATGTGATACCATAACTGTGATTTTCTGGCCTAGGGTGAACTTACGGGCCTCTTGGATGTTTATTACCACTGCTGCCACTGCTCGGAGACAGCTAGGCCACCCTTTGCTCACTTCGTCGAGCTGTTTAGAGAAGTATGCCACCGCCCTTCGATAGGGTCCCAGATTCTGAGCTAGGACTCCTAAGGCCATTCCTTGTTTTTCATAGGAAAACAACCAGAAAGGCTTAGTAGTATCTGGTAGTCCCAGGGCAGGTGCTTCCATTGACCTCTTTTTTAACTGATGGAAGGCTCTGTCCGCTTCCTTATTCCACACAATATTCTTTGAGTCAGGTTTTAATAACTCGTAGCGGCTTTACCAAGAGTCCGTAGTTATATATCCAGAGATGACACCATCCTGTCATTCCTAGAAAAGTTTGAAGTTCCTTAGACGTCTGTGGTCAGGGTGTCTGGCAAATGGCCTCTTTTCTCTCTTTCCCTACTGTCCGTTGGCCTGCAGTTATTTCATATCCCAGATAGGTCACTTGCTGCTGGGCTATCTGTGCCTTCTGTGGAGAGACTTTGTAGCCATTGAGTCCAAGAAAATTTAGCAGGCTCACAGTCCATTCTAGGCATGTCTCTCTGGTGTCAGTGGCGAGTAATATATCGTCCACATACTGCAATACCACTCCTGTCCCAGGCGGGCGTTCCCACTGTTCTAGATCTTTGGCTAGCTGATTTCCAAAAAGTGTTGGGCTATTTTTAAAGCCCTGTGGTAGCACAGTCCACGTTAGCTGTGTTTTCCTTCCAGATTCTGGGTTTTCCCATTCGAATGCAAATAAGAGTTGGCTCTCTGGGCTCAGAGGCAAGCAGAAAAAGGCATCCTTTAGGTCCAAGACGGTAAACCATGCCAATTCAGGTACCAATTTAGTTAGGAGAGTGTATGGATTTGCTACTACTGGATGTAAATCCTCAACAATTTTGTTGATAGCCCTGAGATCCTGTACTATGCGATAGCTACCATCCGGCTTTTTGACAGGTAATATTGGAGTGTTATACTCTGATTCACATTCTTTCAGCAGCCCATACTCGATAAACTGGTCTATAGTTTGTCGGATCCCCTTCCTATCCTCTATCCTGAGGGGATACTGTTTGACTCTCACCGCTCGTGTTCCTTGTTTGGGTTTTATCACTATTGGGGAAGCACTTTTTGCTCTTCCCGGCACTCCCGAGGCCCATACTCCTGGATAAATTCGGTCTTTAATTTCCTCGGGCACTCCTGGAGTAATGGGAGTTCCTATCAGGGCCAAACTTAGTACTTCAATTAGTTGATCTTCTCTTATCCGAAGTTCAATTTTTCCTTTTTTGAACTTAATTTCTGCTCCCAATTGTTCTAATAAATCTCGCCCTAGCAGGGGTTTCGGGGAGCTTGGCATATATAAGAATTTGTGTATCCCCAATTGTTTTCCCAATTTGAACCTAAGAGGTTTGAGAAAATAAGCCTTTTCACTCTGTCCAGTGGCTCCCTTTACTGTTACAAAATCAGCGTCGATAGGGGTCAGGGCTTGATTCAAGACCGAGAATGTTGCTCCTGTATCTACCAAAAATTCTATTTCTTGTTGCCTTTTCCCTAGCCTTAGAGTAACCAGTGGATCCGCTAGGGTGGATTCCCCAGGTCCCCGTCAGTCTCTTTTAAAATGGGCCTGAATTCTGTCTTTGTCTTTTCGTCTCTTTGGACACTCATTCTTCCAATGTCCCCTCTGCGTACACCATGTGCATTGATCCCTTTCTAATGGTTTCCTAAAGTTCCCATTTCTTATTCCTCCTCCCTCTTGTAATGAATTTTCACTGAATTTCACTGAATTTTTTTTAGAGTTGGAAGGGACCATAGAGATCATCTAGTCCAACTCCCCTGCTGAAGCAGGATTGCTTAGAGAATGCTACTCAGGACTGCATCCAGGCGGGTCTTGAAAATCTCCAAAGAAGGGGACTCCACAACCTCCCTGGGCAGCCTGTTCCAGGGCTCTGTCACCCTCACCGTGAAGAAATTCTTCCTCATATTCGAGTGGAACCTCCTATGTTCCAACTTGTGCCCGTTGCCCCTTGTCCTGTCACTGGGAACCACTGAAAAGAGTCTGGCTCCCTCCTCCTTCAACCCACCCTTGAGATACTTATAGGCGTTAATAAGGTCTCCCCTGAGCCTTCTCTTCTCCAGACTAAAGAGTCCCAGCTCTCTTAGCCTTTCCTCGTAAGGGAGATGCTCCAATCCCTTAATCATCTTTGTTGCCCTTCGCTGGACTCTTTCCAGTAGTTCCCTATCCCTCTTGAATTGGGGAGCCAATGCTGCTACCAATGCCCATTTGTCCTTTCTCCTATCCTCTTCTTCTCAGTTGCTAAATACTCTCCATGCCTCATCTAACAGAGTCTCTAGATTTCTGCTTTCAGTTGTTCTTAGTTCTTAGTTTTTGCAGTTTCCTCCGGATGTCACTAGCGGACCGTCCTATAAAGAGAGACGCTAACTGCTGGATTCCTATTTCTGATCCTGGGTCCAGGGGGGTGTAGCGTCTCATTGCATCTCGTAATTTGTCCAGGAACTCCGAGGGAATCTCCTTCGGCCCTTGTCTTACAGCATATAGCACTGACCAATTAATGGTTTTCGGGATAGCTCTCTCCATTCCTTTTATAACCCAATCTCTGTAACTGTGTAATGCTTCCAAGTGAATGTTCCTATTCGGGTCCCAATGAGGGTCCTGCAAGGGGAAATAGTCTTTAATGTCTTTTCCTGAATCTCTCGGGTGGTCCGTGGCTATATCTTGAGCAGCTTTCAAAATCTGTTGTTTTTCAGTTTCTGTCATGTGGTCTAATAATAACTGGATGTCACCCCAGTCAGGATTGTGCTGCTTTACCAGAAACTGAAAATGTTTAGTGACCCCTGCGGGATCATTCCGATAATTTTTCGCCACGTTTTTCCAGGTTTCTAAATCAAATGAGGAAAAAGGGACTCTTATCAATAGTGGTCCTTCTGGACCCACGGCTTCCCTTAAGGGTGCCTGAATCAATGCCCACCCTGTTCCTTTTCGGGTACGGGACGATACCGGACTATCAGGTGGGGTTCCAGAATCAGCTTCTCTATCCTCCTGGGAAACGGAATCCCCATTTTCGTCTCCCATTACCTTAACCGGCAGTAAGTAAGTTTCGAGTAAATCCCCTTCTTTAAAATCCCGAATCTTCCCAGGCTTTGTGCATCTCTGCCCTATGCTACAGGCCGAACAGCATCTTTTTATATTTCCCTTCATTTCTTTCCTTTTTTCTTTCTCTAAGGCTAATACCATCGGGTCTTGTGGAGGTAACAGCCCGCAGTCCCGTTGGTACTCTGGGTGGTTCCGAAGGGTGAAAAACATGTCCACATATGTGACTTCGTCCCACTTTCCTTCTCTTCTAAGGAATAGCATTAATTGTAGTATGGTATTATAATTAAGGGTCCCATTGAAGGGCCATTTCTCTCGATCATCTAACTTGTAAAGAGGCCACCATTGATTAGAATAATTAAGGTTTTCTTGTCTACACTGCCACCTGGTGGGCCTCCGATCTCCTTCCAGTGTGCTAAAATACATCCTAGGGGACTATTTTTCAGTATCCCGCCTCCCTGATTGTTACCCATTTTATGTTCTCCTCACCCCCTTGATTAAGAGGTGACCCTGATCTCAGTATGTCACTTAAGCGTTATCCCTGTTTCCCTCCCGGGAAATGGTGCAACTATATCTCTGTCGCTACCTTATCTCCAGGGGTAGGCTATGTCTCCACAGATTACTCGTTTCAACTCTCCCGCCCGTTCGATCTTTTCCCACTCAGTCCAGTTACCACACTGTGGACACCAAAAATCGTCCCCCCAGTCTATCCAAACCTCCGTATCACAAGCAAACCACTTTATGATAAAAATAGGGTCACAAGATATACCATTATTCAAATGTTCAGGACACTGCCACTCAATATTTGGTTCACACAATGTTTCTTTACAGTCTGTCATACGCTTCGTTTGTCTCCGGCCGCTCTCCTCGTGGAGAACATGGAACCGCGGATCGGAACTCCACACTCGCTCCGCAGCAGTGCCGCATCTCAATCACTTTTTTCACTCATACAATAATCTCTACCTTATATTAGACAATAACACGGTAGTGGTACCTTATGACAAATACAACAAATAACAACTAGTATTACAATTCCACACACTAACACAAAAACCAAAATCAAGGGATCCCATACAAGCATGACCCAAATTAGTTTCCCACCATTAGCCCAAGCTTGAGCATACCCTGGGGCGAGTATACCGACTCTCTACCTCGCATAGGACGTCTCCTCACGACTTACAGGTTCCCCTTTAGAAAAACCCAAACATACCTGGTCCGCAATAGATGGTCCTTGTCTGTCCCCGCGGTGATCTGGATGAGTGAGGGAGTCCTCCCGAGAAATCTCAGGGGTACCCAGAGGAGTCCCGTCCTCAGCAGGTCCTGCAGCCGGACAGAGAGGGTCCCATCTGGGTCGCCAAATTGACATGTGGAAGCAAACCCTACAACTCGCAGAGAGTTATAAAGCAGGTATGTTTATTGCGGCGCCGGGTGCAAGGGGGATTTCTCCTCCTAACTTGCACACCCTTATGCTGAACCTGTAATTATTTATAATGTAAATCATACATATGCAAACTATGGGATGGACTAGTACAATTAGTTCTAAGAATAGGTGGTACTATGTTAATTATTTCTGGGGCCTCATTATAATAAGTCTCCTCCTCCAGGCACATGCGTATTTTCTCCTGGTGGTCTTCTTTGGGGGTCTTCAGGGAGGAAGGCCCTGAGTCTTCCTCACGATGACCTTTTCCCCTTTATCGAGTTGGCTGTTTTTTTCTCACAGTCACTGAATCGGTTCCCACCGATTGTTCTGCTGACAGGGGCCTTCAAGCTTCTTGCTATCTTCCCATAGTAAATCATGATGTTCCTGTTTGCCTACTGAGTGTTCCTTCAAGGCTGGGGCCCACATCCGCTAATTGAGTAATTCTTTTGTTTCTTCCCTCCCTTCCAAGGTTGTGATTGTCGTGGTTTTGACCAGATTAACCAATCAGAGCGACAGATGGCCCCTCCCCCCCCCCCCTAAGGAAAAGAGAGGAGAGGAAGAGATAAAAAAAAAAAAAAAAAAAATTATGAGTTTAGAAAAAACTAAACTACTTTAATGAAAATATTAATAAATAATGAAATAATAAATAATAAAATAAAAAAGAAAAGAGAAAAAAAAAATATATATACAGTATATACAAAACCGTATCAAGCTCCCAGGGTGATGATCACGTCACCGGCAGGCACAAGGGAAAAGTCCCAGGCTGGACTCGGTGATGGACAGGAGCTGGATTCCGGATCTGGAGTCAGGATTGCTCGGATCGGGATCAAAGGCAGACGAACAGACAGGGTCCTCCTCAGATGTCGGCCATTGAAGGAAGAGAGATGACCCTTTGATCCCTCAGCTTTTATACTGAGCATGATGCAGATGGGATGGAATACCCTGTTGGTCAGTTTTGGGTCACCTGTCCTGTCCGCTCCTCCCTACAGGTGTGACCCCTCTACGCTTTTCCGCTTCCGACCCTCCAACGGGGCAAATAACAAATTTACCTGACCTTGGTTGTTATAGCAATAAGTATAAGCAAGGGCCTCTCTGCATACCATTCCTTGGTATTATCAGGTCTTATCACTATGAGAGCGAGCAGTTTCTGAACAATATGCCGTTAATTTCAGAGTTTAGTTAGTTAGAAGAGGCCCAGCTAACAAGGGAAAATTACTGAACAGAAAATTAGTTCTGTTTTACCTCAAACCAGGACAGTGATATACGTCCCTTGCATGATTAATCCTTCTGTCTTTCCGTTTCATAACCAATAATTACAATTAAGGGTGTGTATTTCTGTGTTTTGAACTGTATAAATATTGAGGAGTTTGTAGACTGGTGTGCTAGCTTTGTGGATTACCACCTAGCACCCATCTCTGCAGAAATGATTTAAATAAATACCTCTGCTCTGTGTGTACATTTGCATCTTGCACACCTGGTAAACGCCCCCACTTTGGGACAACAGGCTCACCATCCCACTTCCTTATGTCCTCTCGCAGTCATGTAGGAAAAAAAACAGAAGGTGCCACACAGTATGCACCTGCAAGAGGCTGGCTTCATGGAGTACCCTTGACAGTCAAGCTGCTGGCCCGAAGGACAGTCTTTCCACAGTTGGTGTATAGAGATCTGGCTAGTCTATTATTGCCATGGTGTTAGAACATGATGCCAGTACATTTGGTATGTCACAGAATTACCGGGCTGTAATTTAGATCAGCAGCTATCAGTCTTCTCCTGCTGTCCTATATTATTTTGTTGAAAAGATGCCCTAACAATATGAAGATTCAAAAACTGAAACAGTACTTTACTAACACGCTTCAATCCTTTACACCTTAATTTCTGACAAAATGAAAGCTCTTTCCTGGTCATTCAAGCTTGTCCTGGTTTCAGCTGGAATAGAGTTAATTTTCTTCCTAGTAGCTGCTGTGTTTTGGATTTAGTATGAGAATAATGTTGATAACAAATATTGGTTTAGTTGTTGCTAAGTAGTGTTTATACTAAGTCAAGGACTTTTTCAGCTTCCCATAGAAGCTGAGAGGGAGCACAGACAGGACAAGGTGGCCAAAGGAATATTCCGTACCATAGACCTCATGCTCAGTATATAAATGGGGGTTGGCCGGGGGGGGCAGGAAACTGCGATCACTGCTCAGGATGGGCTGGGCAACTTATCGGGTGGTGAGAGCAACTTATATTGTATCACTTTACTTTGTATACTCTTTTACTGTTATTATTATTATTTTCCTCTTCTGTTACTGTTCTATTAAACTGACTTTATCTCAACCCACAAGGTTTTTTTCCTCTCCTTTTCTCCCTCCTCTCCCTGTCCTACTGGGTGGGGGTGGAGTGAGCAAGTAGCTCTGTGTTCCTAGTGTTACCAAAGACAGGCCTCTGCTTTGTTTATAACCATATGCTAACTAAAATGTTGTTTGCTTCCTACTAACCTTCTTACTGTGCTGACATAGGTTGCAGAAAACAGTTAATCTCTAAGCATATGTTACAAATAATGATAATGAGGAGACAGCCAGAAATAGTTAATCACTAAGGATGGGATAACAAGAAGTAGTTAATCACTTCAAGGTTTTCTCATATGTCAAAGTATGTACTCCTATGTCAGTTAAGAAAGAGTTGTGGCTACTTCAAGGAACATCCTTCTCCTCAAAAGTTGGCAAACTTACAGTAAACTTTTACTGTCCCGAGATGACTCAATACCTTAAAAGGATAACGTGAGGAAGAGTATCCTTACCCAAACGACCACCGAGAAGCTCATGCCTGTGCAGAAGTGTTTTGCCGATTGTCGTGGTTTAGCCTCAGATGGCAACAAAGGACCACGTGGCAGCCGCTCGCTCAGATCGGGCCCTCCCCCCGCCAGCGCGGCCGGGAGGGGAGAATCGGAAGAAAAAGGCAAAAACTCGTGGGTTGAGACAAAGGCAATTTAACAGAACAGCAAGGAGAGCAAGAAACAACAACAATAATAACACCGACAGGGGAATATACAACCACGAGTACGATACCACCGCTTGCCGACCGCACCCGGGACACCCCCCCCCCCGACCGCTCCGCTCCCCTGGGGGATGACTTCCTCCTCCCCCCCCCCCCCCGACTTCCTGCCCCTCCCCTTCCCCGGCTAGCTCCTGTTACCCCCTGGGCATGGCTCACATGGGATGGAATACCTGTGTCCCTGCTAGGTCCTGGGGAGAATTAACCCTATCCCCGCCAGACCCAGGACATCATCCACCCCTTATTCCATACCATTTCATGCCATGCCCAGATCTTACAGTTTCCAATTAAATACTATCAGTTTCCCCTGACATACATATATATATATATATATATGTATATCTCCATACAGGCGTAATGTCCTTAGTCTGTGGGCCATCACTCTAAAATGTCCGTTGAGTTCATTTAGTCCATGACTTCGAGCTCCATCTGTTAGAACAGTCCCTCAGGGCATGCAAGATGGCGTGTGTGGAGCTGGACTGTCGCATGCTGTATTCTTGGGGCTTGTGGCTGATGTATCCGGTGCGGCTCATGTCCATGGTCCATGGGTTGAAGATGTTGATCTCAATTAAGTTGCTGGACGCCAGCTGCTGAGGTCAGTTCTGGTCCCTTCGCTGCTGCACTTTACTTGGTTTTTCATCAGAGTCCATCTGTCATTAGTTTGGGTGATTCTTACTATAGTACAACCAATAGCAGTTACAGAAATGAGATGTACAGTGGCAGGGTCATTTAGCAATTAACATCATACAGTTTCATTCACTGGCTATTCTCACCCAAAATCAGGTCCCCGTGTGGTACACATCGAACTTCCCCATCCTTCTGCATCACCCACCAAGTGCACCCAGGTCCTTGAGCAAAGGCAATCCCATGGACGGGTTTGCCTTTGCCTGAGGCAGGACTAACCCAGACTGTCTTCCCTAACATATTCTTCATGTGCACTACGGGGACTTTATCTCCCTCCACAGTACGTGGAGGTTTTGATTGGGCAGGGCCAGCTCGGTTGGTAGATCCCCTGGTGTTAACTAGCCAGGTAGCCTTTGCCAAATGTGTATCCCAATTTTTTAAAGTTCCACCACCCATTGCTCTCAGTGCAGTTTTTAACAGTCCATTGTACCGTTCTATCTTCCCAGAGGCTGGTGCATGATAAGGGATGTGATAGACCCATTCAATACCATGCTCTTTGGCCCAGGTGTCAATGAGGCTGTTTCGGAAATCAGTCCCGTTGTCCGACTCAATTCTCTCTGGGGTGCCATGTCGCCACAGGACTTGTTTTTCAAGGCCCAGGATGGTGTTCCGGGCGGTGGCATGGGGCACAGGATATGTTTCCAGCCATCCAGTGGTTGCTTCCACCATTGTGAGCACATGGCGCTTGCCTTGACGGGTTTGTGGGAGTGTAATATAATCGATCTGCCAGGCTTCCCCATATTTGTATTTCAGCCATCGTCCTCCATACCACAGAGGCTTTAATTGCTTGGCTTGCTTGGCTGCAGCACGTCTCACATTCGTGGATGACCTGTGCAATACTGTCCATGGTCAAATCCACCCCTCGGTCACGAGCCCATCTATATGTAGCGTCTCTTCCTTGATGGCCCGAGGAGTCATGGGCCCATCGAGCTATGAATAATTCACCCTTATGTTGCCAGTCCAGATCCACCTCGGCCACTTCAATCTTAGCAGCCTGATCCACTTGCTGGTTGTTCTGATGTTCCTCAGTGGCCTGGCTCTTGGGTACATGGGCATCTACGTGACGTACTTTCACAACCAGATTCTCTACCAGGGCAGCAATATCCTGCCACAGTTCAGCAGCCCAGATAGGTTTGCCTCTGCACTGCCAGTTGCTCTGCTTCCACTGCCGTAACCACCCCCACAAGGCATTTGCCACCATCCATGAATCAGTGTAGAGATAAAGTACTGGCCATTTTTCCCGCTTGGCAATGTCCAAAGCCAGCTGAATTGCTTTCACCTCTGCAAACTGGCTTGATTCACCTTGTCCTTCAGTGACTTCTGCAACTTGTCTTGTAGGACTCCACACGGCAGCCTTCCACTTTCTATGCTTTCCCACAATCCGGCAGGACCCATCAGTGAACAGGGCATATCTCTTCTCATTTTCTGATAGTTCATTATACGGTGGAGCCTCTTCTGCACGCATCACCTCCTCCTCCGGTGACATTCCAAAATCCTTGCCTTCTGGCCAGTCCATAATCACCTCTAGAATTCCTGGGCGACTGGGGTTTCCCATTCGAGTTCGCTGCGTGATCAATGCAATCCACTTACTCCATGTAGCATTCGTTGCATGATGTGTGGCAGGGACCCTTTCTTTGAACATCCAACCCAGCACCGGCAGCCGAGGTGCCAAGAGGAGCTGTGCTTCCGTACCAACCACTTCCGAAGCAGCTCGAACCCCTTCATATGCTGCCAGTATCTCCTTTTCTGTTGGAGTATAGCGGGCTTCAGATCCTCTGTAGGCCCGACTCCAAAACCCTAGGGGTCGACCACGTGTCTCCCCTGGTGCTTTCTGCCAGAGGCTCCAAGTGGGGCCGTTCTCCCCAGCTGCGGTGTAGAGCACGTTTTTAACATCTTGTCCTGCCCGGACTGGCCCCAGAGCTACTGCATGGACTATTTCCTGTTTAATTTGTTCAAAAGCTTGTCGCTGCTCAGGACCCCATTTAAAATCGTTCTTCTTCCGGGTTACTTGATACAGAGGGCTCACAATCAGACTGTAATCTGGGATATGCATCCTCCAAAAGCCCACAATGCCCAGGAAAGCTTGTGCTTCCTTTTTACTAGTTGGTGGAGACATAGCTGCTATTTTATTGATCACATCCATTGGGATCTGACAGCTTCCATCTTGCCATTTTACTCCTAAAAACTGGATCTCCTGTGCAGGTCCCTTGACCTTACTTTGTCTTATGGCAAAACCGGCTTTCAGAAGGATTTGAATTATTTTATTCCCCTTCTCAAAAACTTCTTCTGCTGTGTTGCCCCATACGATGATGTCGTCAATGTACTGCAGATGTTCCGGAGCTTCACCCTGTTCCAGTGCAGTCTGGATCAGTCCATGGCAAATGGTGGGGCTATGTTTCCACCCCTGGGGCAGTCGGTTCCAGGTGTACTGGACACCTCTCCAAGTGAAAGCAAACTGTGATCTGCACTCTGCTGCCAGAGGGATTGAGAAAAATGCATTAGCGATATCAATTGTGGCATACCACTTGGCCACCTTGGACTCCAGTTCGTATTGAAGTTCTAACATGTCCGGCACGGCAGCACTCAGCGGTGGAGTGACTTCATTAAGGCCACGATAGTCCACAGTTAGCCTTTACTCTCCATTAGATTTCTGCACTGGCCATATGGGACTGTTAAAGGGCGAGTGAGTCTTGCTGGTCACTCCTTGAATCTCTAGTTGACGAATCAGCTTGTGGATGGGGATCAGAGAATCTCGGTTAGTTCGATACTGCCGCCGATGAACTGTTGTGGTAGCAATTGGCACCTGTTGTTCTTCGACCCTCAGCAACCCCACAACAGAAGGGTCCTCCGAGAGACCAGGCAAGGTAGACAACTGTTTAATTTCTTCCGCCTCCAAGGCAGCTATGCCAAAAGCCCACCGGTACCCTTTTGGGTCCTTAAAATACCCTCTCCTGAGATAATCTATACCAAGGATGCATGGAGCGTCTGGACCACTCACAATGGGATGCTTTTGCCACTCATTCCCTGTTAGGCTCACTTCAGCCTCCAGTACAGTCAATTTTTGGGATCCCCCTGTCACTCCAGAAATACAAATGGGTTCTGTCCCTCTATAGCTTGATGGTATTAGGGTACACTGTGCACCTGTGTCCACTAAAGCTCTATACTCCTGTGGCTCTGATGTGCCAGGCCATCGAATCCACACTGTCCAATAAACTCGGTTGTCCCTTTCCCCCACCTGGCTGGAGGCAGGGCCCCCCTAATACTGGTCATAGTATCCGTCACTCACCTCTTGCAGAAATGCTCTGGAAGTTCCTTCAAGGGGATCAGAAGTAGGCTCAGGCCTTCTGTTCTGTCTGGGGAACTGCACATTGGAAACCGGGGCAACACTTTTCCTGGGGAGATCCGCTTTTGTGGTTGTTCTTCCTTGCAATTCCTGTACCCGTGCCCATAAGACTGAAGTAGGTTGTCCATCCCACTTCCTCATGTCCTCTCCGTGGTCACGCAAGCAGAACCACAGGGTGCTTCGTGGGGTGTACTCCCTGTATTCTCTATCTTGAGTGGAAAAACGTCTGTTCCTAACAGCTGAGATACTGGCTCGTACAGGTGGGGAGGACATATTCTCTTCAAGTTGCTGGACCTTCCGGGACAGTTTCTCCACAGCTGAGACGAGGGGAGAAGAGAGATTTTCTTCATATTGCCCAAGTCGGGCAGCCACCTCATCCACCGTTGGTCCCTCTTCGCCTTTCCATTCCATTACTGCTAATGAGTTGGCATATGACGATGGGGCGCTCCGTACAAACTTCCGCCACATGGACCTTGTGCATTGGATCTCATCAGGATCTGTGGGAAACTGGGCATTGTCCAGGTCATAATAAATCATCTCCCGCATGGCTAATTCTCTCAGGTACTGAATACCTCTTTCCATGGTGGTCCACTTGCTCGGATGACATACAACATCTTCACTGAAGGGATACCTTTCCCTCACGCCTGACAGGAGTCGCCTCCAGAGGCTGAGAGCTTGTGTCCTTTTCCCAATTGCCTTGTCAATGCCCCCTTTCCTAGACAGAGATCCCAGCTGCCTGGCTTCCCTACCCTCCAATTCCAAGCTACCGGCTCCGTTGTCCCAGCACCGGAGCAGCCAGGTGACAATGTGCTTGTCGCGACGAAGGGAAGACAGAGTCACTCAATATGAGTGATCAGCAAGCTTCGTTTATTGAATAGTACAGCCGTCTTTTATGCTTCGTTATAATTAGCTAATACATATTCTGCAATACATCTTTCTGATTGGCCTGTCCTCCAAACTTCAACCCCGCCCTTAGTTCCTTCTTTACAGTTACTTTCATCCTCTTTTCCCATGCCTGAGCAGTTGATGTGGGACAGGATTCGGCTGGTCTCAGCAAAACCCCCAGCACTGCTCAGTTGATAAAAGAAAATGTGCTGGAACTTGTTGGCCACAGGCCCTGGGAAGGATAAGATAAAAACTTTCAGAATAGGGAGTACTGACTTCATACAAGGACAGCTGGTGAGACTGTAAAACAATTATCCTGTAAAAGAGAAACTATTGTCCTTGCTCAAGATAGATTGATACAATTAGAAGAAATAAGTGTTTAGAAAAATACTTTTTGCATTAGCATCAGCATTAGCCAATCTGTGAATGCCTAATGTGGAATGTGAACCAATTAGCTTAGAACACGCTACCTTAGGACTAGTATAAATGTATGTAAAGAATTATAATAAAATCGACATCTTGCTTGCATCAAGCTGCGTCCCGTCTCTCAATCGCGGCAAATTGGTGACCCCGACGTGATGGGTTTATGAATCGCCTAGCTGAGCGACTTGCTGCGAGTCCCACAGAACTTTGAATGAGCTGCTGAAAGGAAGCAGGAGCCGGCCGGCCTGTAATCCCTCCGGAGTAGAGAGGTGAGCTGTGGGAAACATGGGGAATCAAGCGTCTTCCCCTGAGAGAGACGTATATGAGCTTATGAAAGCTCTCCTTAAAAAGCATGGAAAGAATATCTCTGGGCATGATCTTAAAACGATACTTAAATGGGTGCAAGTGAAAATACCCACTGTGACTGCATCCACTATTTTTACGCGAGAACTTTGGGACGATGTGGGAGTGAAATTATGGGATGCAGCGACTATGGGGAATGCTGAAGCGCAGCGCATGCTTCCGTGGTGGAGAAGTATTTTTGAAACTTTAAAAGCCCAGGAAAAAATCACGAAGATGAAGCAGAGAGAGAGGAAGACTCTCCTGCGATACCTCCGTTATCGTCGGAGGGTAAAAAATCCATTGCACCACTAGAGGTGTGTGCTGCGGGGTATCCCCCAGAGGAGGATCCCTTTGATCCGGGACCAGTGGACCCTGAAAAGGAGCCAGACCTCTACCCCCCCGACCCACACGATGTGTGGGCTAACATAAGGCGCCAAGCCTTAAAGGAAGGAGAACTAGAGATTGCTAAAATGATAGTAGCTCCCGTGATTTATCAAGGTCGGGGGGCACAGTGGGAAGCTCTATCTTTTCCGGTAGTTAAGGAGTTGCGCCGTACTGTCACTGAACATGGACTTTCCTCGCCGTATTTTGCAAGCTTGTTATCCTCTGTTTTTGATACATATGTTATGACTCCACATGATCTGAAATCTTTAGCGCAACTGCTTTTGACACCGACACAATATACTTTGTGGGAGGCTCACTGGAGAGGGGGACTCCAAGCACTCCTTTTAACTTATGTAGGTCATAATAATAACGCTATTGCTGCACTGACCTTGGAGCACCTCACAGGCACAGGTCAGCACACTAACCCTGTAGATCAAGCTCGAATTCCACGGGAGGCCCTCGAGGCAACTCGTGAAGAAGCGAAAAAGGCCTTTTTTAAGGTTCCCGATTCTCAGAAACCGCAAAAGGCTTTTACTACTATCACCCAAGAACCCCGAGAACCTTATATGCAGTTTATTGACAGACTAAAACAAGCCTTGGAACGCCAAATAGATAATACAGAGGCACGCGAAATTTTGTTGCTAAAACTGGCTGTTGAAAACGCTAACGCAGATTGCAAAAAATTGTTAAAATCCCTCCCAAACCCAAACCCTACATTAATTGAAATGGTGGAGGCTTGTAATAGAATTGGTACTATGGATCATAAATTTGAGGCCATGGCCGCTGCCTTCGCAGCTATGCGTGGCCCCTTGGGACCAGGAAACTGTTATAGTTGTGGCAAACCCAGGCATCTAAAGAAAAATTGTCTAAATGCTAATACCAGTGCTAGACCCCAAGCCCCTGGGATTTGTCCCAGGTGCCGAAAAGGGCGTCATTATGCTAATCAATGTCGGTCTAAGTATGATTTTCAAGGACAACCGATACAGGGAAACCGTCTACGGAGCGCGGAGCAGCGACGCGTGCAGACACAAATACCGCAGCCGACGCTTCAACCCCCTCGGAGGGAAGCAGCAGTGCCTCAGGTCTTCGCCCAGCAACAACAGGCAGCGCCGGACTGGACCTGGCAACCGCTCACACAGTAACGTTACTCGATTCCTCGGTTCACCTATTGTCAACAAATGTCTCGGGACCTTTACCCCCTAAAACACAAGCCTTATTATTAGGAAGATCATCTACAACATTGTCAGGGCTTTTTGTGTTACCAGGTGTTATTGACTCTGATAGCACTGATGAAATTAAGATTATGGCATGGACCCCGTTTCCTCCTTGCACTGTACCGAAAGATAGCCGTATAGCGCAATTGATACTGATTCCCACAGGCACAAGTTGCCCAATTTCTAGTCAGCTCCAACAAAGGCAGGGTGGGTTCGGATCTACGGGGAGCCCACAAATCTTATGGGTACAGTCTCTCTCCCAAAAACGGCCTATATGCCAATGCACCCTCATTCGCGGAGGGCAGCAGGTGGTGTTAAACGGAATTATTGACACCGGGGCTGATGTTACAGTAATATCTCAAGCTAAATGGCCCCCACAGTGGCCCCTAGCCAATATTTCCCAGGCGTTAGCTGGGATCGGTGGAACCGGCAGCAGCCACCAAAGCTTGGAATTAATCCAAATTCAAGGCCCAGAAGGACGTATAGCCTCTGTCAAACCTTTTGTATTACCTGTTCCCATGATTTTATGGGGGCGTGACGTACTATCACAATGGGGAATGTCCATTCGAACCCATTTTTAGGTGGGGCCATTGAAATGCGTGACACCCTAAAATTAACCTGGAAAACCGATGTCCCCATTTGGGTAGATCAATGGCCCCTACCTTTAGAAAAGCTTCGCGCCCTTCAAGAATTAGTTACGGAGCAACTAATGAAAGGACATATTGTACCTTCTACTAGTCCATGGAACTCACCGGTTTTTGTTATTAAAAAACAGACCGGCAAGTGGCGCTTGCTCCATGACCTTAGAAAAATTAATGATGCTATGGAAGACATGGGAGCCCTACAACCAGGACTCCCGTCCCCTACTATGATTCCTCGAGATTGGCACTTGACTGTTATTGACCTCAAAGACTGTTTTTTTAATATTCCTCTGCATCCAAATGATGCTCCTAAATTTGCTTTTTCAGTTCCAAGCGTCAACATGCAAGCTCCGTTGCAAAGATACCAGTGGGTTGTGCTGCCACAAGGAATGAAAAATAGCCCCACGATATGCCAATGGTATGTAGCCAAAGTGCTTAGTCCAGTCAGGACTGCAATGTCTAGTGTCTTATTGTACCACTATATGGATGATATCCTGGTGGCTGCACAACATCACGAGGTCATGGAGGAAGCTGTAGCCCTTGTCACGGCTGCCGTTAATTTGGCAGGCCTCTGTATCGCGCCGGAAAAAATTCAGAAAACACCGCCGTGGAAATATTTAGGCTGGCGCATAAGGGCTCAAACTATAGTTCCTCAACCTTTACAGATACAGACAGATATAAAAAACTTGCATGATGTGCAAAAATTGCTGGGAACAATCAATTGGGTCCGACCGCTGTTGGGAATTTCTAATGCGGACTTAGGTCCTTTATTCGAACTGCTTAAAGGAGATACTGACTTGCGTTCCCACCGCAGTCTTGGCCCTGAGGCCATTGACTCCTTACAAAAGGTTGCTACCGCAATCACTCTTAAACAAGCACACCGGTGGGCTCCCGAACTACCTTTTTATCTAATTATTTTAAACCCCGCTCGACAGCCTCATGCACTAATATTTCAATGGGACTCTCAAAAATCAGACCCACTGCTGATTATCGAATGGGTTTTCTTGTCGAATCAATCTACAAAAACCATTTCGACGCAGCATGAGATGTTTGCTTCTTTGATAATTAAAGCCAGGCAACGCTTGTTAACGTTATCAGGAGTAGACTTTGCTTGTATTTGCTTACCTGTGACAAATATGTATCTACAATGGCTTTATCAGCAGTCAGACACCTTTATTATGGCATTGGCAGACTATACGGGCCAACTCACATCCCACCCACCTTCGCATAAGCTGCTTAATGTCGATTTTCGCTTGATACCCAAGCTGAAAAGGAGCAATCAGCCATTACAAGCCCTTACTGTATTTACAGACGGGTCTGGAAAATCGCACAAATCAGTCATCTTATGGTGGGACGACCAGCATGAACGCTGGGACTCGGACATAGAGACTGTTCCTGGTTCTCCCCAGATAGTGGAGTTAACTGCGGTTGTTCGAGTTTTTCGAAGGTGGTCCACACCGCTTAATCTCATCACTGATTCAGCCTATGTTGCGGGGATTGTTGAGCGAGCTGAAGCATCTGTGTTACGCAACGTCCCACATTCTGACCTATTTGCTTTATTACAAGAACTTATCTTTCTCTTGGACTCTCGCCCTCACCCCTATTTTGTTATGCATGTCAGGTCACACACTTCTCTACCTGGTTTTATTGCAGAAGGGAATCGACGAGCCGATTTGCTGACATTACCAGTACAGGTGTTGCCGGATCGCGTGGCACAGGCTAAACTCAGCCATTCCTTTTTTCACCAGAATGCTGGAGGTCTCAAACGGCAGCTTGGGCTTACCTCTCAACAAGCGTCTAACATTATTGCTGTATATCCTGACTGCCAAAGGCATTCTTTCCCGTCAGTCGCAGGAGGAGTTAATCCCAGAGGACTGCAGAGTCTACAGCTATGGCAAACAGATGTTACGCATTATCCAGAGTTTGGTAAATTGAAATATGTCCATTCCTCCATTGACACCTTTTCAGGTGCTTTATTTGCTTCTTGCCACACAAGAGAGAAGGCACGTGATGTCCGCAAACACTTGATGCGCGCTTTTGCTACTTTAGGTATACCTTCACAAATAAAGACGGACAACGGTCCTGCTTATGTCTCTACGGCAACAAAAGCATTTTTTGACTCCTGGGGTGTGACTCACATTACTGGTATTCCTTATTCCCCTACAGGTCAATCTCTAATTGAACGCTCTCACCAATCTTTGAAGCGTTTGTTACAACAACAAAAAGGGGGAGTAGGAACTGCTACTCCTGAGGAACGTCTGCAGAAAGCTTTGTATGTTTTTAACTTTTTGAATTGCTCTTTGTTAGATAGCAACCCTCCGATAGTCCGACATTTTAACACGAATGCTTCACTTGAGGTGCGAGTCAAAGCCCCCGTGTTGGTTCGTGATCCGGAAACAGGTAAGATCATGGGACCGTATCCCCTTATCACATGGGGCAGAGGCTATGCTTGTGTCTCCACAGAGAAAGGCCCCTGATGGATCCCGGCAAAGAGTGTACGACCCTTCCGTGAATCCCTACCACAATCATCCAGTAACGACCCTGATCGTCTCTTTGATCAACAAACTCCTGAACCTTCGGTCTCAAAATCGCAGGACACATAGCAGAAGATAACAAAGGAGATTATATTAATTACCGCCAGTGGGCCTGTTTACTGTATAAGTAATAATCATTAGCATAAAATGTAATAAGAAGTGTTTAGTATCAGCTGATTGAAAATGGATATTTTAGGTATAAAAGGTTTTATAGTAGTTGTTTTAACTGTAAGTATAAGAGCCATCCCATATAGCAGAATGTTTGACCCGCGGGAAAATGTGTGGGTAACTTTAGCTCGATCACTCAACACGACCAGCTTTTGTGCAAGCCTAGCAACACCTAGTTCCCCATTTACTACATGCCTTGTGGGGGTGCCCTTGACCGATGTCACCTTTAAGGTATTTGATGAATCCCTCTCAGAATTAAGACAACAGTATAAGGTGACAAGCAAAGGCCAATTCATGTGGAATGACATTGCAGAAATGTTTGAAAAGTATGATAATTGGGGCGATAAACTCCCTGTAGGTCCTGAACCACAGGAGATTGATCTAGCGGACTCCCTCAATGCTAGTCATTGCATATATATTGGCACTGAGAGTTGGACAGGAGAGCAAAAAGAAGGACGCATAGTTAATGAGACGGCCCCTACAATCCTCTCTCCAATAGAAAACCATACTAGTTGGAGGAAAACCTGGTGTCAAAGAATGGCCCGTAGCGAGAGTTCTCCAGCTCCTGGCACCGTACTGCCCAGGCGCCTTCCAAAAGGATTCTTTTTAATATGCGGCAACCAAGCATGGTCAGGAATCCCTTCCAACCCTCGAGGAGGACCATGTACTATAGGCCAACTTAGTCCAGCTGCACCATTTATGCACCCTAACAGCACTCACCGATATCGATTTACAAGAGACACTTCCCACAGCCTGACTAACGATTGTTCCGACCAAGTTAATCTTTGGAACAAATGGGAAGTCATCTTCGCATCCTTTTTTACGCCAGGTGTTGCTGCAGCACGAGCCCATAAAAATCTGAATAGTATAGCATGTTGGGTGGCAAAACAAGCCAACGCAACAAGCAGGGTCCTGTCCGAACTTGCAGACGATCTGTCCACAGTGCAACATGCGGTATTACAGAATAGAGCCGCGATAGATTTCCTTTTGCTAGCCCATGGACATGGCTGTGAGGATTTTGATGGAATGTGTTGTATGGACCTAGAGGATCACTCAAGATCTATCCATAAAGAAATTCAATATCTAATGACGCATACTCAAAAGATACAACAAGATTCTGGATTCTTTGGCCTGGATGCTCTTGGAGACTGGCTAGGTCTGTCCGGATGGCTGAGAAGTTTAGTTAAAACGATTGTGTATATTTTAGTTGTTTTTGTCCTTTTGTTGCTTTGTTTGCCTTGTCTGTTGCAATGTGTGCAAAAGTTGATAGCAAACTCTGTTAAGAGAGTTCTTACTGTGCAACAAGAAGGGGGAGATGTGGGACAGGATTCGGCTGGTCTCAGCAAAACCCCCAGCACTGCTCAGTTGATAAAAGAAAATGTGCTGGAACTTGTTGGCCACAGGCCCTGGGAAGGATAAGATAAAAACTTTCAGAATAGGGAGTACTGACTTCATACAAGGACAGCTGGTGAGACTGTAAAACAATTATCCTGTAAAAGAGAAACTATTGTCCTTGCTCAAGATAGATTGATACAATTAGAAGAAATAAGTGTTTAGAAAAATACTTTTTGCATTAGCATCAGCATTAGCCAATCTGTGAATGCCTAATGTGGAATGTGAACCAATTAGCTTAGAACACGCTACCTTAGGACTAGTATAAATGTATGTAAAGAATTATAATAAAATCGACATCTTGCTTGCATCAAGCTGCGTCCCGTCTCTCCATCGCGGCAGTTGCAATCTCCCTGTTATCATACAACAATTACAGTCAAGGACAGGGTATCCTTGCCAGCTCAGCAGTTACGGGGGCTGAATCCAATGTTTCTCAAGTTCTTGCTCGGCCAGCTGGATCATGTCTACGCGACCCTTCTCAGCTAGCCAGTCTCCCACAATTCCCCCATTTTTATTTTGGGCAAGTAATACCTTTTCGGTGACTTGTTCAACTTTCTTAACTACACATCCCAGTATTGCACGTACTGCTATCAAAATCAGTATAATGATACCAACCCAACGAAGACCTTCCTTAATTCCATAATTATTTGCGTGGTTACATTAGATTGCTTAACTGCCCAACAAGCAAGCTTCTTTATGTTAGCTAAAGCATGTGCGGTCCCAACAGCGGGGATGATAGAGGCGACTACGTTAGTTGCTGTCCCCCACAACTCCACATTGTCATTACAATCAGAACCTAGGGTAAAAAGAGATCGTCTATTTCTAGTATGATATCTGAGGGTATGTATATTTGGAGCAAACAGTGTTAGTTGGCCCAGATAGCAGGGGCCTCCAAAATCGTCTTCAGGTGTTGTCGCCAGTGTGCTCAACAGCAGGTCTCACCCATCGGCTAGGAACCCAGGTGGTACCTGTAGCAGTAGAAACACAGACATAACCACGTCCTACATAGACCACCTCTGCAGGACCCACCCATTGTCCTGTTTTTGCATCTTTATACAGCACTTTCATGTGTGGCGGCTTGAGAGTTTCAGATCCTGCATGATGCCTTATAATAGGCGGATCATTACCGTCCCCAAATACACATAAATGATTAAGCACAAAGAGGGCCTTTTGGACCCTTTCTCTTGCGTCTACAATGTCCTTAAACTTCTCCAAATAACGCTTTAGAGTTCCATTGGCTCTTTCTACTACTGCCTGCCCGGTTGGGGAATGGGGAATGCCAGTAAGGTGGACAATGTTCCAGAATTGCATAAAGCGCTTCAGTGGCCCACTGCTGTAGGCCAGGCCATTGTCAGTCTTGATCGTGCCAGGCACCCCTAAAACGGCGAAGCAACTAGTCAGGTGCCGACGCACGTCCCGAACCTTTTCCCCTGGCTGTGGGGTGGCCCATATCATATGGCTATAAGTGTCTACGGTCACATGCAAATACTTCAACCGACCTAACGCGGGCACATGGGTAGTATCCATTTGCCAGACCTCATTGGACTTTAGCCCCCTAGGGTTGACCTCGCATCCGAGTCCTAGACCCGAATTATGATAGCTACATATAGGGCAGGCCTTGACAATGGCTCGGGCTTCAGCTATAGAGAGCTTATAGGCTCGAGCCAGTCCTTTCGCATTTTGGTGAAAAATAGAGTGAGCTTCTCGGGCCCGACAATGTGATGCCAGGGGGGGCTCAGTTGCGACCGCAACTAGGCGGTCGGCCCGAGCATTGCCTTCTCCGAGCCCTTCTTCCCATTGGTGGCTCCGGATGTGAATCACAGCATACGGGTTGCTTCTTTGTGCAATCGCAAGCTGCAGGCTAACTAATAGCTCCATTAGGCGTTGATTCTTCAATTCTCGCAGACTCGCATCTTCAATGCGATTAGCTATTCCTGCAACATAAAGAGAATCAGTGACTATATTCAGTGGGACATTCCTCCACCGGATGAATGCCCAGACCACAGCGAAAAGTTCCAGCGTCTGTAGAGAGTCCCCTTGCTGTGCCTGCAAAATTTGATGCTGCCATCCCTGTCCATCTTTCCAAGCTACGGCAGCAGTCCTGGAACGTCGGCCCGCATCGGTGAAGGCCGTGAGAGCCTGCAGGATCGGTTGACTGGACCGCATCGGCTTAACTATCCAGCCCAGGTTCTCCATCCACGACAGAATGGGTGACGGCAGTGGCTTAGCTACCAGCGCCGCTCCATCGTTAAGCAGTGCAGCTTGTAGCTCCTCGGAATTCTGCAAGTACCATTCCAGGTTAATTTGCTTTATTGGCACCCATATTGTGCTTGGCAGGGTGCCATCCACCTGTAGGATACGGCACCGACCCTTCCTGATCAGATCTGCTAGCGTGGCAATTTTTTCCTGTATTGTCCGCCGTGGTTGTAGCGGAGGGGCTATCCATTCCAATACGATAGTGGTAGACCCCTGCTTCTCCCCCGTTTTTATTTTTTGCTGAGTTAAGGCTGCCATAAGATACTGCTCACCACATAAAACAGTCAAGTCAATGGGCAGACCTTCAACACGCCGATGCGTGGAACGCGTAGTTACCATAGAAGCTATTTATTGCAGCGTTTGTCTTTGTTGCTCAGTAAGCTGCACTAGCGTTGCAGGATCCGTTCCCCGCAGCAGGGGCTGCAGTTGATTCAGTAGTTCATTGGGGATGCCTGTAACAGGTCGAAGCCACTGCAGGTCACCCAACAACCGTTGGGCGTCATGGAGAGTCCGAATATCCAACTGCAAGGATAATTTCTGAGGTTGGATTGTCGTACAGGTGATACGCCATCCTAGGTACTTCCAAGGGCTCGTCTCTTGTACTTTCTCCAACGCAATTACTAAACCTCTCTGTTTGAGCTGCGTTGTTAGTTCCTGCTTTTGTTGCGCGGAAAAGGGTGTCGGTTGGGCCAGTAAAATATCGTCCATATAATGATAGATTAGAGTACGGGCCCAGTTTTGTCGCAGTGGCTGCAGGGCGGCATCAACATAAATCTGACACAAGGTGGGTGAATTTCGCATTCCCTGCGGGAGGACCGTCCATTCAAAGCGCTGGTCCGGCCCTTCTCGATTGATCGCGGGAAGGGTAAAGGCAAATCTTTGCTTATCATCTTCATGCAAGGCAATAGTGAAAAAGCAGTCTTTCAAATCCACAATGAGCAGATGCCACCCTTCCGGTATCATAGCTGGGTTGGGTAGGCCAGGCTGTAATGCCCCCATGTCATACATTTGTTTGTTCACAGCTCGCAGGTCGTGAAGCAATCGATATTTTCCTGACTTCTTGATAACAAAGATGGGGGTATTCCAGGGGCTTGTTGACAGGCGCAGGTGACCCTGGCGGAATTGTTCTCGGATCAGATCGTGTGCTTGTTCCAGACTTTCCCTTTTTAGCGGCCACTGCTCTATCCACACTGGTTCTTCCAATTTCCATCGGAGCGGGATCGGGAAAGTCCAAGCAGTGGCCGTCCCTAAAAAGGGAGGTCCGAAGTAAGGACCATTCCCATCTGCGCCAGGATATCACGTCCTACCAGAGCGTGCACCCCTTCAGGCAATGGGATAATAGAAACACAGCAGTTTACCACCTTGTCCGTTATAGTCCATCGCAAAAGGGGTGACTTGCGAGCAAGAGTCAATCCCCCTACTCCCGCAACTGTGGCATTGGTCGGGTATGTTGGCCATTGAGCCGGCCATTTCCGTGTACTGATTATAGAAACATCGGCACCAGTATCCAAAAGCACGACAAGTGAGATGGTTTGGTCGCCGTACTGCACCGTAACCGATCGTCGTGGCCGTTGGCGCAGGTCGATAGTTAGCAAGGCCGTTTGTCCCGTAGATCCAAAACCACCTTGCCCTCGAGGTTGCTCCTGCAGCGGTTGAAGGGCCCCTGCAAAATGTGGCAGGGGAATCAACTGTGCCACAACGCAACGGAAGCACCGCAAACGAGGTGGGCCGCGGGCATTTGACCGCCCAGCGGAGGTTTGCAAAGGAGCAAGGGCCGCTAAAACCTGACTCTGCGTAGCCTGCGCGTGTTCCTTTAAACTATTCCCTAGCTCCTTTACTGCCTCAACTAACATTGCCTGTGGCCCCACCGGTACCTGTGCCATTCTTTCTAGTCCTTCCTCGATGGTCCATGTCCCTGGCAATGTAGCCAAGATGTTACGTGTGGCCGGATTGCTATTTTGTATAGCACACTGCTTTAGTATAGTGCCTTTGAGATAATCGGGCACCCCGGCCGCCTGTATGGCGTTTGCTACTCGATCGATAAACAAACCAAATGGCTCCTCTCTTCCTTGCTTAATACCCATATATGAAGGGATTCCTCCGGGCTCTCTTATGCAGTCGAGAGCTTGTCTAGCTAATTTCATTGCTTCTTTTGCCTTATCTGGCCCCATCAAAGCTTGTGCTTCTGTTCGAAAAAAAGGCCCTAGACCCATCAACTCCTGGAGAGTGACCCCGTGTAGCGGGTCCCCTGGTGCTCTAACCACCGCTACTGACTCCTGACAGGCAGCCTGCCAGTGGGCGTTAAATAATAGCTGCTGATGTTGGGTCAGGATCAGCCTCATTATACTACGTATATCACTCGGGAGTAAGATATTAGTACCCCAAATATAGTCTAACATTTGCCTTGTAGGTTCCTGTTTCAGTCCCGACTCATTCACCGTGGCTCGCAGCTGAGTTAATAGTTTCCAATCCAAGTTCGTAATCGAAATCGTGACGTTCCCTTGTGCATCTGGCTGCGAGTACGTGGCCGGGAAGGCTTCATGTATAATACTCGCGGCAAACTCTCGGTCACCCTCAAGCATAGCACTCTCTGCTATCTGCCGCCACGTTTTCTGCCTTTCTTGGGCGATTTGCAAACTCCCCGTAAAGGGATTCGTACCTTCCCTACTCTCCACTGGATTTTTACACTCCATTCCCTCGCCTGCCTCCTCATCCCCTAACAGGGGGGCCGGGGGCTCCAGAGGGGGCGGGGGAAAAGGCGGGTGGTTCCACGTCCCCGCTGCTCCCTGTGGAACCGTTAGCGTACGCACTGAGGGAGGCAATGGGCAGCCTGAGGGAGAGCCAGAGCCCCCCTGCTGCAGGACAGCTGTAGCCCCAGACGACACTCCCAACCTTTCGGAGGCTGCGGCAGTAGCTCTTTGCTCAGCTCGGTGTTGCAACAGAGCATTAGCGACTGCCCGCCACGGCTTTATCAACTTTTTGGCTGTTTTATTATCGCATATAACTTCGTCAAGCAATTTATCCCCATATCTACGCCATTCCTCGTGTTCAAAAACCGTATCTGGATTATCAAAGCAACCTCTCGCTACTCCATACGCTAACAACCCAGGCAACTCCCTTTTACAATCTATACCCTGAACGCTCCGCTTTTCTAAAAAGCATTTGAGCAAATCGTACGCCGCTTGTCTATCCATACCTTCGTTATCTATACCCTGAATGCTCCGCTTTTCTAAAAAGCATTTGACCAAATCATACGCCGCTTGTCTATTCATACCTTCGTCAGTGCTGTTGCAGCCTTTGCAAGACCTCGGCAGCGCGTGGCCGGCGGGACCCTCTATAGGTGCTCCCGGGCGCGGGGATCAATCCCTTAATCCCTTTCGCCTCCTGCGCTGCTTTCAGGACCGGTACCCAGGCACGCCGCTTGTCTGTTCATACCTTCGTCAGCACTGTTGCAGCCTTTGCAAGACCTCGGCAGCGCGTGGCCGGCGGGACCCTCTATAGGTGCTCCCGGGCGCGGGGATCAATCCCTTAATCCCTTTCGCCTCCTGCGCTGCTTTCAGGACCAGTACCCAGGCTCCGTCGACTCGTGGCTCGCAGGTTCAGCCCTCTCTAGGGTCCCTGTTCGGGCGCCATTTGTCGCGACGGAGGGAAGACAGAGTCACTCAATATGAGTGATCAGCAAGCTTCGTTTATTGAATCGTACAGCCATCTTTTATGCTTCGTTATAATTAGCTAATACATATTCTGCAATGCATCTTTCTGATTGGCCTGTCCTCCAAACTTCAACCCCGCCCTTAGTTCCTTCTTTACAGTTACTTTCATCCTCTTTTCCCATGCCTGAGCAGCTGCAATCTCCCTGTTATCATACAACAGTTACAGTCAAGGACAGGGTGTCCTTGCCAGCTCAGCAATTACGGGGGCTGAATCCGATGTTTCTCAAGTTCTTGCTCGGCCAGCTGGATCATGTCTACGCGACTCTTCTCAGCTAGCCAGTCTCCCACATGTGCTCACCTGGAAGTCGGCTGAAATCTTTTCGCATGTCCCGCAGCTCACTCAGGGACAGGGATCGAGTGATTATCTCTGGTTCTGCCTCTTCCTCTTGTTCTCGTGACAACCCTGGATCATCGTCATCCTTCGCTGAGCGAACTGATTTCTTGGTGTATTTCTTCTTCTGGATAGGGGCAACTGATATGGGCACAGGTTGGTTTTCTGGTTCAGTTGCAGTGCCTGCCACTGGGGCTGGAGCAGCCACCGTGCCCGCTGCAAGGGCCGGAGCAGCCACCGTGCCTGCCGCAGGGGCTGGAGCAGCCACCGCGCCCGCCGCAAGGGCCGGAGCAGCCACCTTGCCTGCCGCAGGGGCTGGAGCAGCCACCGCGCCTGCCGCAAGGGCCGGAGCAGCCACCATGCCTGCCACAGGGGCCGGAGCAGCCACCGCGCCCGCCGCAAGGGCCGGAGCAGCCACCGCGCCCGCTGCAAGGGCCGGAGCAGCCACCGCGCCTGCCGCAGGGGCTGGAGCAGCCGCAGTGCCTGTCGGCCTGGTTTCCATCTCTTCCTCCTGAGGATGCTGCGCACCATTGAGCAATGCTTGGTAGATACTGGCCAGGGCCCAGCACAATGCAGTGAGTTGCGCCTCTCTGGAATAGCCACAGCATTTTTCTTTCAAATATTCTATCACTTTATCAGGGTTCTGTAATTGTTTGGTGGTGAAATCCCAGACCATTGGAGGTGAAAAACTCTCTAGATACCTGCCCATGTTCTCCCACATGCCATGCCATCCATGACTCTCCAGCCTTGGGGCAGATCTCGGGGTGGTAGTCTTAAATAGTTGCTTAACCCTAAACAAAAACTGAAAAACATTCAGGAGACCTAGCAATAGGACCAAGCTGGTCTGCGTGTCCCAAGAGTATTCAAAATTCTCAAAAACTGGCATATCCAGCACGAAAGAGAAAAGGGAGGTGAAAGAGCTGGGAAAAGTATCACCCCCTGCTTCCCCCATAGACTCAGTGTGATTAGTAATAAATTCCCCGAGATATGGGCAGGAGAACAGTGCCAAATAAACGCCCCAACATAACCATCTGAACAGTGATGCTATCATATCATAAGTTGATATCGCACAGGACAGCAAAATTATAATCCTGACCCCTCTCCCAGAAGTGATAAACATCATCACGGGGAGTACATAGAGCATGTAAGAGTTTACATAACACAGCCATGAAAACAAACGAAGCAACATTGTCCCCAGTAAATAATACAATAAATACCGATAACAAATTCCTTTTAGCACGCTCTGGTCAGATCTGTTTTTATCTCAACCCTCCGAGTTGCCCCACGTTGGGCGCCAAAAAGGACTGTTGTGGTTTAGCCTCAGACGGCAACAAAGGACCAGGTGGCAGCCGCTCGCTCAGATCGGGCCCTCCCCCCGCCAGCGCGGCCGGGAGGGGAGAATCGGAAGAAAAAGGCAAAAACTCGTGGGTTGAGACAAAGGCAATTTAACAGAACAGCAAGGAGAGCAAGAAACAACAACAATAATAACACCGACAGAGGAATACACAGCCACGAGTACGATACCACCGCTTGCCGACCGCACCCCGGACGCCCCCCCCCCCCCCCCCCCGACCGCTCCGCTCCCCTGGGGGATGACTTCCTCCTCCCCCCCCCCCCCCCCCCCCCCGACTTCCTGCCCCTCCCCTTCCCCGGCTAGCTCCTGTTACCCCCTGGGCATGGCTCACATGGGATGGAATACCTGTGTCCCTGCTAGGTCCTGGGGAGAATTAACCCTATCCCCGCCAGACCCAGGACACCGATGCAGCAAAATTTAATACGCATGTGCAAAAGTGCTATTTGGTCATCCTAATGAATATGTAAGCCTAGGTGGAGTTATGGATTAGGTAGGCGGAATAATGAGAATCTTTTGTGTATAAATAACAGGTGAATATCCCCAGTAAGGTGTGTTAGATTTGTGGATTTCCACCTAGCACCTGATGTTGAATAAAGCAATATCTCCTCTCTAAACTACTTCTGGTTTCAAGAGCTTTTATTTCAGGTAACACTAGTTGCTGGTTGGGGTTAAACCATGACAAAGCTGTAGAATTATTTGATTAAATGAAAATGTGTATAAATGATACAAGCCTTAAATTTACGTGGAGTATTGAAAAAGGGAAAATGTATACTGAAGTGTATCAACTTTCCTTTTTCAATATTAGCTGTATCTTTAGATATACCATAATTTTAATGATGTACTCATTAGCTCAGTGACTTCACTGAAGCATTAGATTGCTATCATTCTATTCTAAAATAATGTTGATAATAGACAAATAGCTAAAAAATATGCACACAAAATTTGGAGCAAACCTATTTTGTCATATGGCTGCAATCCTCTCCCTTTGCTGGTGTGGGCCACTGAACGGGCCACACAAGTAAGGGCAGGTATATCTGTTATTACTCTTGCTGTAGTCCCAAAGCCATTTTTGCCTGCAGTTTGCAGAGAGCTGTAAATCACTCCAGCCAGGTTCACTGCAGGGTGCTTCCTGCCTCCTGGGTAGCTGTAGTACAATTAATGTGATCTAATGAACTATAGCCTGAAACCAGGGTGGGAGAGAAGTTTTTCAAGCAATAAGAGAGTCTCCCTATCTCTCCTTTATTATCTTCACGGGAATACATCCTAGGGAGAAATCCCTGAGCACATCTCAGGAGCTTGAGCAAACCCACCTCCCCAGCAGTTTTATGGGATTGGGGGAATGTCTCAGTTTCAGATGACTGACTCCTTCTTTATCCTTAAATACCTAATCTCAATCAATGGTGGCTGAGTAGTTAATTTAGAGCATATTCAGTATGAACTGAAACATTATAAGCAAATGTGGTTTTTTTCATGCTTTGGTGAATGAGCCTGATATCTCCTGTTCACTGGCAGGAGGGAGGGTCTGAGTGTTATTTGAGCCCCTTCCCCCGTGGGGCTTGAAAGTGCAAGTTGTAGAGAGCTCAGCCTTAGCCTGATTCTTTTAGGTTACCTCCTCTATAGCCATTTTGATAGTTGGAAGTGATCTCTTACTTATATGTACTATGGTAAGTGTCTCTTTTCATTCTACAATGAACAATGCAACTACAAATCCCAGTCACTAGGCCTGCAGTTTGAGCCATTTACACCTCTTATTGTTCTTCTAACGTTCTGTAAACGTCTTTTTTTCAATCCAGTTGTTCTAATTAACCCAAGGATCTACTAGCACAGGTCCTGTTTGGGTGCCTGCATAAAGCTCTAGAACATTGGTTGCAAATTTAACACTATAGGCACATCAGCAAATTATCAGTCCCCTTGTCACCGAAATTGGGAATAAACTCCTTAACACCAATGTAGTCTTAAAAAGCAGGCATTCTTTTATTTGGTGCCAGGGACATGCGGGATCTCTCCACCCAACATGTCCACTGAATGCAAGATTCACAGAGACTTATATCCATACAGAATATGCATAGTCATTACATTTCCCAGAACTCATTATAATATTCGCATCACCCTGGCACATGCACATTAAGTCCGTTAGGGGCTTCATGGAAGGTCTTGGGTGGTTCCTAGTGGTGTTTGGTGGTCGCACAGGAGTGAGTATCGTTCTGTTTGACCAGTATGGCTGGTTTGAGCTGATAACTCTTTGAGTGGATTGGGGAAGATAAATGCAGAAGCTTAGCTTTTTGCAACTCCTCCATTTATTTTGCAAGCTTGTGAACTGGTTCTTTCTGATGGTATTCTTCACTGTTTGTTTTTGCTCGTATTTGCAAAAGGCGCCCTTAATCCTCTTAGTTACAAATTTACATATCAGCTAGACTCTCAGTTCCTGACTGTAACAATTCCCCCCTTTGAGACTTCCAAAGTTAGACAAGATATGATAATTATGAAAACTATCATAATAATATCGA